>NC_135090.1:22540000-22840000 GCF_051107435.1 Chaetodon auriga | reverse complement strand
AATACGGCAAGTTTAAAGTCCTCTTTCAAACGTTTCTCTGTGTCTGTCACCTGTTCGTGGGAGAATCTCTGCGTATTGTAACGTCGTCTTTTCTCTCCCACACTGCCTTCACGTGTGTTTTTCTTTCATATGTTTGAGTAACTGTTGTGCTACGTGCAGGATGACAAAAGTACAATGAGGCCGCGTCACGAATCCTTGTGAAAACAACTGCAGTTGATGAGTCTTTTTGATTTATATAGCTCATTTGACAGAGAGACCAGCTCAACATCGCATATAACCAGCTGGATGACAGGTGGGTCAACCAATCACAGGATGAAGAAAAGCAGCTGAAATGAAAGAAACTTTTCAAGAAAAATAGCAAATTCCTCATCTTCCATTTCAATATGGAGTTCTTGGCCTGTTTTTCTTTCACTGTTGTTGCTGTAACAGTTGTAACACAGCAGAGATACTGAGCAAGAAGCTGAAGAGCAAACAGCAAACACAAGGATTACCCGTCTGACACTGAATATCTGCACTAGGCCTGTGCGATATGACGATAAAGTACCGTGAAAGACGAGGAGGAGTGGAGAATCGCAGGCGATCTAACAAATATGAGAGCTCGTATAGATCGCCATACCGCGCAATGTCTTTCTGTTTAAGGCTGGTTCCCGCCGATGCGGCAGACGTAGGCATAGAACTGTCCAATCACAGCGAGCTGTGCGTCTTGACACGCTGTTGTGTTTGTAATCGCTAAAAGCCGCGTGGACAACCATGGCTGAAAGCCAAGCCGAGGAGGAGTTGGTTAAGAAGAGGAAATCCACCTCTGTAGTCTGGAATTGGTTCGGGTTTTCTCCCACTGACGAAGAACAAACGTCCGTGATATGCAAGATATGCAGAGAACCCGTGAAAACGTCCGATGCCAGTACAACGAATTTATTCAAGCACTTGAAAAGTAAGCACCCCAAGGAACATGCCGAAAGTGAAACGATGCGAGCGGCGGCGCCAGCCACATCAAAAGCTGCGGCCTCGGTGGAAAAACCAAAGCAAACTACGCTAACCCAGGCATTTCAAAAAGGCACCCCGTATGATAAGACCAGTAAGCGGTGGAGAGAGGTAACGGACGCTATTACATACCATCTAGCTAAGGACATGGTCCCTTTCGCGACAGTGGAGAACGAGGGATTTAAACGCCTGATCAAAGTCCTTGACCCCCGCTATGTGATACCAGGCAGGAATTTTTTTTCCAACACTGCAATGCCACGTTTATACACGGAGTGCAGAGAGACGCTGGAACACAAAATCCAAAAAGTGCAGTTCTTTGCAACAACCAGTGACCTGTGGTCTAGCCGCACATCCGAGCCTTATTTAAGCTTGACCATTCACTTTATCGATAACTGGAAGCTCTGCAGTGCGACTCTGCAAGCAACGTACTTCCCAGATGATCACACGGGGGAGCTCATCGCGCAAGAACTGAGAGACTCATTAGAAAGTTGGGGACTCCGTGAGGAGAACATGACCTGCATGACTACTGACAGTGGGACCAACATGGTGAAGGCCCTCCAAATTAACGACTGGACTCGTCTTCCCTGCTTTGGGCATAGGCTGCATCTAGCCATTGGTGAGTAGAACTAAACTTAATAAATGAATAACGCATGTCTGTTAAAATGTTTTCAGTATTTATCTGGAACAGATTATTAAAAAAAACTGTGGTGGGATTTATGATTAAATGTTTCTTCACATATGATAACAATACAATTATTATTATTAACATGTGATGATGATGATGATGATGATGATGATGATAAATAAATAATTCAGAATGAAAAATATGAGCATTGCAACACTTTCATGTTAATAATTAATGGCAGATTAAAATGTTGTTATTTTGGTTTATTTCTGTCATTGCATCTGGGCTGGTTTTTAAAATGAAATATTGTGTGCTCTTCTTTTGTAGAAAACAGTGCCAAAGACCATCGAGTTGTTCGTGTGACATCTGTTTGCAAAAAAGTAGTCAGTGCATTCTCCTTCAGCTGGAAGAAGAAGAGAGATTTGGCTAAAGCCCAAACTGAGCTGAAACTTCCACAAAAGAAACTCAAAACAGAGTCACCAACCAGATGGGGATCGAAACTTGCCATGATGGAGAGGGTGTTAGAGCAAGAAAGTGCCATATCCCAGGTCCTCAAAGCTGACAAGAAGACGCGGCAGTTGGCTCCATCATGGCAAGATGTTGAGGTGATGGAATGTGTAAAGAAGGCCCTCGGCCCTCTGAGGGACTTCACTGATGCGCTGTCTGGGGAGGATTACGTGAGCGTGTCATATGTGAAGCCAGTCCTGCACCTGCTCAAAGTGAACATCCTCGAGCCAAATGAAGAGGACATAGAGCTGACTAACACAATGAGGACAACAATCCTGAGCTACCTCAACGACAAGTATCAGGACCCCACCACTGATGCACTGCTCGACATGGCTTCGCTTGTTGACCCCAGGTTCAAGAGCCAGTACATTGTTACAGAAAAGACGGAGGAAATACAAGCCAGAGCGGTTTCGGAGATCGAATGCTTATTGAGCACACAACAGCATTCACTTCCCACCTCCACTTCACAGAATGATCCTGAGGCAGAATACCAACCCCCACCAAAGAAGGCAAAGAAAAAAACATTAGGAAGCCTTTTCAAAACCTCAGGTTCTGCAGCTGACACAGCAGGCCGTCCCACCCCATCTCTGAAAGAGGCAATCGAGGCTGAAATGAAGGCCTATCTTTCCACCCCAAATGCAGACAGTGAGATGGATCCTCTGGAATGGTGGAAAGTCCACGAGGTAAACTTTCCCAGAGTAAGCAAACTAGCACAAAAATACCTGTGCATCCCAGCCACAAGCTCTCCTTCGGAGAGAGTGTTCAGCACAGGTGGCAACATCGTGACTTGTCAAAGGGCTACTCTAAAGCCAGACAAGGTGGACAAATTGATTTTTCTGTCAAAAAATCTGTGACGGGGGAAACTGAATTTCCCCTCTTTATCAGGAGGAGCACCCTGATATTTCTTTGCACTAGAGTGTTGCACTAACTACAGTTACCTCATTTTGCTTTTGACATTTTAAAAAAAGCTATTTTGTTACTTTGATAATAATGTAAGTTGATTTTAAATCATGTGAATGTAGCCAGCAACAGTTTGTGTACTTGAAGATTTCATATTTTACTTTCTCTTTTCTATTCTAAGAGAATGCACTTTCAGAGTGAGAATGTTCTTTTTTATCAGAATGATGTTTATTTTTATCAGTGAGAATGTTTACTTCATCAGTTGGGATGTTTAGTTTATCACAGTGTTTCTCACTTTGTCGCAGTCATGTTTACAGACTTAGTAGTCTTCACTTTTCTTTTGTTGTTCTTAATCATAATCCAATAGTGCACTTTATCAGTGTTGTGTGTTTTTTACATTTTATTTTGTTTACAATGATTGCAATATCGTTCATTAAAATCTTCTGAGAAAGAAAGCTTTGTAGCCCCGATTTTTTTTTTTTTTTTTTTAAATATCGTGATAAAATATCGAAATCGTGATCTCATGCAAAAATATCGTGATACAATTTTTTTCCCATATCGCCCACCCCTAATCTGCACTGAATCACTCATGTGGTACTCAGGAAGGGGTTGACCTGACGGATGAAAGAGACGTGGATGTAACTCTAAATTCACTGGGATGAAGAGTTTGAAGGACGGCAGGAGAAGAGCGCAGAGGAGAAGGTGAACGCCTGCACCTCAGTGTGTCTTTCACCGCGGTCGATCAGATAAGTCTGGTGACGTTAGCACGAGCGGAACAAAAACCTGCAGCAGAAAATGCAGCGTCATCCTCACTGAAGAGACTACTGACAAACTGCGTGAGACAGACACTGCTGCTGAAACTTCTTTTTGCTCCTGCAAATATGACCATACTGTTAAATTTATCATACTGTCAAATGCCCTTTATCATACTGTGTCATATGCCATTTTTATCTTATCTTTACTGTTACTATCTACTGCACTATTACTGCACTATACTATTTACTATTTGCTATTTATTCTTTTTTTCCAGTACAGCACCACCAGAGTTGTCTTAAATCTCGTTGTACACCACGTATAATGACAATAAAGGCATTCTATTCTATTCTATTCTATTCTTCTACACCTCAGAGGCCCCTTCCTGTTTAACCACGTGGCAGCAACTATAAGAGCAAATTCTCTCTTAAATCTGGTCACGTGCCATTTTGCTGACAAGTACAATGATATTAGCAGGATGACACCCTCCATGTTTGTGCAGGCTCGTGGTTAACCTCCAGAGTCACAGAACATCCAACCTATTTATTGTCCTCACTGTTCAGCTCCGGAGTCACGGCGTTCAGTGACCGGCCTGTCTGTGATACCGGGAAGTTACTGCAAAAGAGGGTTTGGCTCTGAGTGAAAAAAACAAAGAAAGGTGAGGTGGCCTCTGACAGGACGTCCATGACAGTTCAGCTTAAGCAGATTCAACACAGACACAGAGGAAGCTGCAGGGGGTCGGCCCTTTGCTCGGGTCACCTGTCACAGCCTGATGACAGCTGACATCCAGAGAGCTGAAAGATGCCACTTCCTGTTCTGTTCGTACCAGAGTGACTTTTCATTCAGTTTCCATTTCTTAGCATCAAAAAGACTGACCACTTACCACTGGGCCGGGCTCTCCGCGATCACCTCTGGCTCCTCTGATTCCAGGTCCTCCCTGTTTGAGGAGGAGGAGGAGGAGGAGGAGGTGATGAGGAGCAGAATGAACTCATGTAAATTCACAGTGTCTCACACAGCAGTGACATATATGTGCATGTGAATGTGAAGGACACAATTTCGGATCAGGAAGTGCTCTGGCTTCCGTGTGCAGTGTGACTGGGATTGACCAATCACATCTGAGCTGGCTTTGGCTGCATAGAGGTAAACAGTCCATGTGGAGGCAGATAGCAGTGTCCAAAATGAAATCTCAAACGATGAAAAGACGTGTTAGCTGTATCGTCTCCATGTCTCAAGCTGCTAATCGAACTTTAAACACTGACCAGCGCACAGAAGAGGAAGTTTGGCCCACTGTCTATATAACGACTATCTGTATCTGGATATCCTCCAAAACATCAGCTAATTATTAATTAATTATCAGTTAAATGTAACTTCTCTTCCATCAAAAGAGTGCTAAAGAAACCTCTGCTTTTTAATTTGAACTCTCAACTCGATGGTAGATTTTCATGAGGTCTGACGAACCGTCTGCTTCACTTCACTTCAGTTTATTTGCTCTGTGCTCTAAACGCAGCATCACTGTCAGATGAAACGCATCGAGCAGGATCAGGGTCTCGCTGTGAGTGTGTATGCGTCTGATGCATTTGTGTGGGGCTCACTGGTGGTCCAAGAGGGCCGGGGGGGCCTTTGCTGTCCTGGGTGCAGGTGCAGGCTTTGGGCAAGGCCGGGCAGTCTGCCTCCTTCCTCTGGACGAGGGCAGTGCGATGAGGATGACACCGAGACAGAAACAAACATGTAAATAAATAAACAAAATGAAACAAAGACACGACGACGGCACGAGGTGGTAAAACGAAGCAGGTAAAATGGAAGCGTGACTTTTTAATCCCTGTAAAATGTGAATCTCTGACGTGTTCACATTAACGTCACCGTCACAGAGTATTTGTTAGATAACAGTTCTTCAGATGTACTTCTACTTCAAACAGGAAACGTGTGTAACAGCTTTACTGGTTTGAAATGTCATTTCCACCTGCTGATAGCGACACGATGGTTCCAGGAAGGAAATGATACGAAAGTGATGCATTTAAGCAACTTTTGTAAATGGGTGTGTCACACAGCACGCAGAAAATCTCAACGACTTCAACTCTGAGCTCCACAGAGTCGGCTCTGCGGTCAGAGTTCAACAGAAACATGATGTGAAAAGCTTTCATTTCTTTGCAGTACTTCGTTATAAACACAGTACTTCAGTAATAGAGGAAATTCCTTTAAAGGATTATTCCATTGCTAGCATGTATTCTGTGTACAGACAGAGGAGCGGAGAACAATGAACTTTGACCTCACCAGACCAGGAAGTTCACAGCACTTGTCTCTGTTGGCCCACGACGTGCTGCAGACGATGTCAAAGATCTGGAGCTGGAACTGCAGGAGGACCACACGGGACAGGTTTCAGTAACACCACCCGACAGGCGACGTGGAGCAAAGCACGCGACACGATTCTGACGTCCAGTGAAACGTTTCAGAAAACAGAAGGCTTTGTTTTGGTTTTTTCAAGGACATGACACAACTTGGCCTGGTTCATCTGTAAATCTAATCAGTCACTGTCCACTCAGGGATCTTTTCATACAAAGACCTGAAGCTGAACTGAACGTTTACCCTCCCGTCAGTCAGAAGAAGCTCTCGGCGTCACGTCACCACGAGGGTTTTCATTTTTATATCAGAGGACAGGGATAAAATCACTGATGATCTCTGCAGCTGCTGCAAATCACTGGATGTCCTGAGGTATTTCAGTGCTGAGCAAATAAGACTTTTAATCATAATCCTGTCTCTAATGCCAAAAAAAGAGATTACTTCAGGTTTACAGATTTCCTTTGAACCCTTTAGCGAAGGTCTGTGTTTTCAGTTTGTCTAATGAGGCGTGGTGAAATCTGAGGTACAGAATTAGAATATTAGTCAGGGCCGCCGTGTGATTCACGAGGTTTAAAACACACTGGGAGATTACAGGCCTCATCATTATGAAATTATTCAAAGAACCAAAGTGGAGAGCAGAAGACAGACGAAATACCAAAGTATGAAAGCCGCTCGTCCTTCATGAGAAGCCAAATGTGCTCTCGACGTAAAATGTACAATCAACGAAAAGAACAACCTCTCAAAGGCCAGTATCTGGCCTCAGATCAGTAATAACACCAACTTGCTGCTCAGTTTTGGCCGCTCACACAACTGTGAGCCGTGGAGAAAAAGTTCAAAAATGACACTGGTGAGGATTATTTGACACACGAGTGGAATCCTCCAGCTTCAGAGACGAGTCAATGTCAAGGGTTCCCTCTTCAAAGGGAGATCAAACCAATCAGACTCAAAGTCTGCCACTCTGCTATTTCTGGAGGAGAGTGACTGGAAATTGATTTGTTTGCATTCATAAAGCTGCTGAAGGACAGGCTTTGATAAAAAAACTAAACAGAGATGAAACCTCTGCAGCAGCGTGAGATCAAATGCTGTCAGTCAGAATTCAGCAGTTCTGAAGAAACATCAGAGAATATCGGTGTGAACGAGCCAATCGGGCCAATCTGACCCGTGATGCTGCTGGTGCTTCTTTCCAAGCAGTCACTGACTCACCACAGCGTCACAATGAACCTTCAGCTGCTGTTAATTCATGTTTGCTCATGTTTAAACGACTGTCCTGCAGGGCTGTTCTTAAAACCCTTCGTGGTACTTTGTGCCGTTCTCACCGGGGCAGAGTTGTCCTTGTTCCCTCTGGAGCGGACCATCCTGCCCAGAACTTCCAGTCCGTCTGTGGTGATGTTTCCCGCGGCGTTGATGGTTTTCTCGGCCACCATCTTGCAGTCGATCACCACCCTGGCGCTCGTCTTGCTGACGGCAATGTGAAGCTGCGTGAGAGAAAGCATCCGACACATTCACTGAGAGGACGGTTTATCACTTTCACCACGTCTGGAGGAGAACTAGCATACATGCTAAACAGAAAAAACAAGAGGAGAATCACTGTGTTGCTTTTCTTCTATCTGCAGCCTTTAGATGGTTTTAGCTCTATGTGCTGTGGTAGACCAGCGCCCTCTACCTGCAGCGCTGGGAAGTAAGCAGTGTAAACCCAAGACTCAGAGGAGGCTGATGATGGCTGACAGTCCACTTGACTTTGTATGAAATGTGCTAAATGAATAGATTTGATTTGATTTAAGTGAATATTATTTTTCTGGGGACACTGTTGGATCGATGATGAAGACTTAAAAAGTCATCTTCACACACACAAACTATTTTAACTGCAAACCAAGTGTGAGCTCGTGCTTAAAACCAGTGCCTGTACAGTTTTATGACAGAGCACATTTATAGCTCCACCACCTGCAGCAGAGCTGGAACTGGGACAGAAATCAGGAGGAGAGCACGTGGAAACCAAACTAAAATCACCTCCCTGAGAAACACTGCTATTTATAATTCCACAAACAGGAAGTGCTGTCAGCATCACGGACAGTCGAGCGCTTCACCGCGAGGCGATGAAACGCCTCCTCGACACCGTGAGCCCCCCTCTGCTGCAGCTGGGAGGGAGCTGCTGTCCCTGCTGAAGCGTCCTGTTAGCGAACCTCTGTTTGATGGGAATGAAGAAGAGTTTGTGAAGTTTGCTTGTTTGGTGGACAGCTGCTGTGATTACAGAAGAGGCCAGCTCACTATTTTATTTCAATCTCCATCTTCTATGGGCCACAATTAAAACTCACAACAGTACAAATTATCCTCTTAAAATGCTCCATGTTTGTCCTGGAAAAATATTCAAAACACACAGCTCTGGGAGAAAAAAAAAAAAAAAAAAAAAAACAGGCCATAAACCTAAAAAGTCTGCTCTCTAATTTGGGTTCTATTTTTTCTAAGTTGGCACGCTCACATGTTCCATTCATGCTTCTTTCTTCTCAACGCTAAAACTGAAAAGTTTTTATATTTATAAAAATAAATACAGAGTTCATTTTGGACCAAGAACTTTATTTCAGCGTTTACGGCTCAGCATCCACAGATGATTCCAGTCTGCAAAATGACACCGTCTCACACGCGGCCGGATGCTGACGGCTAATAACCCTGATCACTCTGTGGTGGTGAGCTTCACTTCATGGCTGTAAACAGCCTGTCAGAGAAGATGTCACACTTTGACGGCTTCATGTCTCCTCTGATAAAATGATAAAAAGCTGCAGTAGAGGGAATTTTAATAGCAGTATTAATTGCAAAAGTAGTCAAAGTGTGTTCGAGGTGTTTCAGCTGAACCTGTGGAGATGAAACACATTTCATGCACGATATGCAGCAGCAGCAGCACTTGGTAGTAGTAGTACTAGCAGTAGCAGTAGTAGTAATAGTAGTAGTAGTAGTAGTAGCAGTCTATAAATGAGACATCAAAGCAGGAAAGTTTACTCCAAAGCTGTGATGAACTGAGACAAACTGAGCACTCACACACACCTGGAGTCACTAAAGTATCCTGTTACATAAAGTTTAAAGGCTGTGATTTGACTGATTGTTGTACAAACATTTCTGGTATCCAACACGACTGCAAGCTGGCTGAAACTTGGGTTCATTACTGTGATCACAAGGTTGTTAAAATTTGCAAAAAATCTAGTTGATAATTTCTATTTTCAGACGCCTGAGGTCTGCGCTGACATTAACGCTCGGATGAAAGTATATTTATTAGTGCGGCAGCAGCTGAACTCAGTTCAGTGAAATTTTGGAGGTTAAACTAAAATTTAGTTCATTGCAGCTTATTCTGTATCAGGACAGCCAGCTGTAGAGCTGTAATCACCAACTGAGGCTGTATCTGCTGCATGCCCACTGTGTGTGTGTGTGTGTGTGTGTGTGTGTGTGTGTGTGTGTGAGTAAATACACACTGCACACATTTACAGGCATGGCAGAAGTCCCTGTGACCTGCGTTAGCGCTGCAGAACTGTAATATAAATCCTGTTGAGAGTGTGAAGTGACACTACTCTATCAGTCTGAAAACCTCGCTGAAGGAACTTTCTACACGCTTCCAAGATGTCAGCTTTTCAGGAACTAAAGGAATATGACAGCCAGACACATTCAGAGTTTATCTAACTAATGTGAAAAGCTGAGGGTAAAGTGAACTTTAGTAACCCGCAGGGACGTCTCTGAAGTTAGTTCAGACGTGACAGAGATGGCCATCATAATCCACAACCACATAAACCTATACAAATGTCAGGAGCTGCAGGTGCTGGTCCTCCAGGATCATGAAATCCACTCTGTGTGCAGTGACACACACTCTCACACACACACACACACACAACAGAACAAAAGGTGGAAAGGTAAGCAGGATAAGCTCTGCTGACAGCGAGCAGACAGAAGTGGCTGCAGATCAGTCAGTGAGTCCCTGAGCGCTGACACACTGACACTAACACAACATGACTGCGAGCAGGTTCAGGATCAGGGCACGACTCAACTACAGTCAGCCTGTCAGGACGCCAACCACGGCCGCTCAGCGAGGGTTTAGATAAGAGGAGGATGAGTGCGAGAAGGGGGGGTGAAGAGTCAACTGAGCAAATAAATGAACAAACGCTCTGATGAACCACTGGACCACCTCGACAACAGAAACATGAGCGAAGCAGCTCAGTGAGCGAGTCAGTAAAACAACAGGTGAGTTAACCTACAGAGTCAGATAATTAATCAATCAGCCAATCAATCAATCAGATCTAAAGGAACAGTATTTACACTGTACTTAAGCAGCACATTGAGTGACCAGCAGAGCTTCGTCTGACAGGAGCAGAGCAGCTCTCAACACTCGTCAAACTGCTGACTTTGCATCACCGTCCTGGGAAACAGGCCGAAGGGTAAATCGGTCTATGCCGGTCACCCTGACAGACGATCAATCAGTCAGCACATTAGGAATCAGCCCGTCGGTCCGTCAGACCAAACGGGACACGAGCGATTCTGACCTTATGGAAGCTGCCGTAGAAGAGCTTTTTGATTTCCGGCCCTTCGAAGGTCACCGTCTGGAACTCTCCTTTGTAGTCGTTGTTGAAGAACGTCAGAGTTTTTCCTCCATCTGCAGGAAGACAAACAAGCTGCACGTCAACAAGACAAAGGAAGTACAGCATGTACAACACAGGTGTGACAAGCAGCGACTTCATGATGGAAATCAGTCACTTTCACCTGAAGTGCTCCTACATGACAACAGGAAACATCCAGCTCACGATTCTGACGGTTTCAATATTAAAGAAATAAAGCAAAAACAACAAAGATACATCCATATTGATTTGTGCTGAAAAGCAGACTCACTGTCGAGGATGACTCCCACCAGCGGCTCGTTGTTCTTGTTGAGGATCTCCCAGAGGGCGAAGGGCTCCTCTGGGGTGTCGGGCAGCAGTCTGAACAGCAGGGTGACGGTGTAGTCGGAGGGCAGCCCTTCAGGGTGGATGTACCTGTGAGCCGGAGCAGACTCGGGTCGGTTATGATCTCTACTGAGGCCGAACGGCGCGGATGAAGTCAGACGTGCGCGTACCTGGTCGGCTGTGCCAGGAAAGCGTCACTGTGCAGGTGGAAACAGGGGAAGGTGTTGAAGGTGCCGGGTACCATGGAAACACCAGAGACGCTGCCGTACCGACTCTCCACCAGCCCGAACAGCTCCATCATCCGGAAACCTGATGACAGACGCAAGGAATTTCATCTGCTGAACAGAAAGTAGGAACCTAAATCCAACATTAAGATCACCTGAGGATGAACTTCATTAAAGGTTCATTCCTCTCGGGCCGCTCACGTGATTTTAGTGTATATCAGCGCTGGTCTGTGATCAGTGATTTTCATCCTGTTGGAGTTCGTGTGTGATGTCTGTATTATGTAAGAGCTCCTGGTGGAGTTTTGTTGTTCATCTGTTCATAGCAGCAACAACACAAAGGAGAGGAAAACAGATGTTTGTGTGTTTTTGTGAGGGTCACATCAGGGCGTCCTGCACATCCTCGGGGTGCAGAGGACTCGAACAGCGTGCACACGATGTGAACACAGCAGATTCACTTTGTTCTCTTTGAGTTTACTCTGAGCTGTGGCTGCACTGAAGCGACGTGTTGCATCTTTACCTGGTGTTGTGCTGCCACTCATCGGCACAGATGGACAAGCTGGGAAAGAAAAAGAAGGTTTGTTTGATTAAGTTTCCGTCAGACCGCCTTCAAACACACCACAGCCGTGTAAACACAGTCAGCCATGTTCAGTGCTGTCACTGCTGTCACATCTGGACTGAACCTCGAACCACTGACAAGCTTTGGTCACTCACTGGCGGTGGCGGCCTCGCACACGAAGGTCACCAGCTTCTCTTCGATCTTCTTAAAGGCGTCCAGGTCGTCCACGAAGAAGACATGTCTGTCGCTGGGTTTACTGGCGATGCTCACCAGCTCCCCGTAGTCGGCATCAGCGAAGCCGATAGCAAACACGATGTAGCCTGTAGAGGAGGACAGAGAACGATGGTCAACCAGAGGAAGAGCGTGGACTCTCACCAGTCGTCTGTCAAAGCCACAAACCACGTTTCCTAAACCCAGAAACAGCTCTGACCTTCCATCTGCATCTCTTTGGAGACCTTGTTGACGTCGTCCTGAGATCGGCCGTCGGTCAGGACCACAAGGACGTTGGGGATCCCCCTCCTGACCCCCCCCTCTGCTGTGAAGATGTTTTCCTTCACGTGCTGGATGGCTCGACCTGATTGGACAGAAGGAACAGCCAATCACAAGTCGCACATGCTTCCGGCAGGACGAGCAGACACTGACGCAGCTGGAACTTTCTTCTTCTAACATGTTAATATCGACATGATATCTACAAGACATGATAACGTACCGTAAAAATGATTCATATGAGATGGCTGCCACCCGTGTATGAGGCAGACATCACGTCACAGATGTGTTTTCTGTGTTTCAAATGCCGCCTCGAGGGGCTAATGAGGCCGTAGGATTGTTATTCGGTGACATTTAAATCGCTGCGTCTGAATTTCACGTGCCAGTAAACTCTGCAGTGGGTGAATTTGCGACCTTTAAGTTGCTGTTCTTGGTGTTTGCTGGAAGATCTGTCTGCCCTCCATCTGAAACCAACCGCCTGCTTTGTGGCGCAAAGCAAAGCCTCATTAACAGCTGAACTCCAGGTTTTAGACTAACCGCTGCACAGGACGCTGATGTAAACGAACATGAGAGAGAGCTGCAAGAGAGCGGGCCAGCGGGGGGGCCGCAGGGCCAGCAGCCGACGTCAGAGTCCATTTCAAAGACTGACGGCTCGAATGAGGACAGTCTGTCTTCTGTGTTTGTCCGTTTAAGACGTCAGGAGTCTCGGTACGGAGACGGTGCCTGGGATTACACACTCACTCAAAAATCCAATTCAACTGTGTTCAGGTGACTGCTGGAATTGAGGACTGATGCTGTGCATACTGGCAAGTGAAATCTGCTGTTTCTCAGGGCTGCAGAGGGAGTTAGAGAAATCAGAACACCTCGACATCGTCATGTGGCTGAGTGTGTCTGGTGCTGCAGCGTGACAGTGTCGTATATTAAACATTTAACCGTGTCTTCATTGAAAATGGAGCCTGTATGCTGAACACAGGCGTTTCTCCTGGATGTGATGTTTGCTGCAGGATGGACCACAGAGCGGCTGCATGTCACATTTCAATAAATAGATCCAATAATGAAAAACTCCTCGCGCCTGTGGGGACGCCGGGAAACGGAGTCTTAATTGCAGTGTGTACAGCGAGGTGAGTGCGTGCTCTTCAACTCCCCGAACTGCTGCTTCCTGACAGAAAAGGAGGATTAGTGTTTTACAGTGTGACATTAGCAGAGGGACGATTCCTCCCCAGCAGTGACGCTGTTACAAATCTGTTCTCTGCAGACTCGTCCCTGCAGGAGAAATTGGCTGCGCTGCTTTGTAAACACTGATTAATGACTACACCCCCCCCCACCCCACTCTCACTTCTCACACACACACACACACACACACACACACACACACACACACACACACAGGCTGCTATGTACTTAAGCACGTACGGACTCTAATGCAAACGTGCACATTATTATGCATGTTTTAAATGAATGTATGCATGAGGACACGTTCAAAGGGACAAGACGTCTGACTTGCGCACGCGCACACGCACGCACGCACGCACGCACACACACATTTACACAAACCACGAAAGCAGACACACACTTGCACACAGATTCAATTTTCTGTTTGCGGTTGCCTGTTGCTCAAAAAGTATTGATAATGTTATTATTTAGATATTATTTCCTTTGGGGAGCTGCAGTCACAGAGCCTGAACACAGGTGTTTGTGTTACGGTGCTTTCAAGGACACATCCTGAACTCGTGTGTTTCCTGAAATTCACAGCTCTCCTCGTGATGTTGCGTCTGCGTCTCCCTCAGCAGCCTCTGCTGTGGACTCACCCGTCTTGGTGTTTCCTCCCTTGTAGGAGATCTTGTTGATGGCGTCCAGCAGTCGCTCCTTGTCACTGTACGAGTTCAGCTTGAACTCAGTCCGGGCGTCGTCGCTGAACTGGGCGATGGCCACCTGTCAGACGGCACAGGGACATAATTAATCAACAACAGGAACAGTGAAAAGTAAGTAAAAGAAAGTAATCAGTAAATAGAGGCCTGTCTCTTTCAGCTTGGTCAATCATATTTCAGGTTAGCTGTATGTGTGTGTGTGTGTGTGTGTGTGTGTGTGTGTGTGTGTGTGTGTGTGTGTGTGTTCCAGTGCTGCGCAGACTGCGTTTAAACCGACCTAAGATCCAAACACAACTGCAGCCAGACAAGCTTCACGTGTGGTCACTCAGATCAGATCACATTCTTATCAAGACGTGTTTACACCTGGCATCAAGATGCCTTTTTACTTATCTGGATACAGGTTGCATTATAATACCAGGTGTCCAGGTGTGCCAGGTGATTTTGGACAGGTCTCTGTGTGTGTGTGCCTCAGTCTACATCAGGAAGGTACGGCATGTGCAGTTCACTTTCACGGCACAGACCTCAGTCAGTACCGACAGCAGCATCGTAAACACGCCGTGGATTTCCACTGATGCTCTCTTTCTTTTGGTTGCTCCGTGCCTCCTGCCACAGCGCTGAACGCCACGTCACCGAAACACGACACAGCCACACGCGTGTCAAAGCTACTGCGCCTCAGGAAAACACCATTTAAGTGGCAGCTTTTGCCACGCTCCCAAAAGAAAACCGACCTCTCTGTCTCTGCTCACCTGTCTGTCAACAACCTGTCAATCAAACACTGACACCAGGCGTTTAGAAGAAGAGCGACACCCCCCACCCGGGGTACCTGCGTGCCATCTGGGCCGATCCGGTCCAGAGCTCCGGTGGTGCTGTACAGGAAGCGGATGATCTTCAGGAAGTTCTCGTCACCGATACTCCAGGAACCGTCAACCAGGAAGACCAGGTCTGCTTTGGCTGCCTTGCAGACTGGAGGAGGAGAGACGGAGGAGGTGAGGTGAGGAAGACGCAGATGAAGGGAAGGAAAAGGACAGCGAAGAACAGAACTCGTTATGTGGCTTTATCATAAATACTTCTCTTATATTCTTATGTGCCTCTCACTGTTGTAGAAGCTTCATGTGTGATGATGTAAATTTTGTTACTCTTCATTAAATGATGATGAAATGATGAAGATGCTGACAGTTTAAATGTGCTGCAGTGCACACTGGCTCTGGACTGTTAGGGACAATCATTCAAATTACAGTGGAGCACTTTCTCAAAGCTGTTTCCTGTTTGGACAACTTGATTTTGTTGCCCAGTGGATGATGATTTAAGGTCTCTCTCACACTAAAAAATACATACATTTATTTCTTTATTGGCTTCTTGACGTTGTTTTACAGCTCTGCTTTCATCTCTGCTCAAACAAACAAACTTTCATCTGATTTTGATGGATGACGACTCAGGAATGAAAGAAAACGCCGACTGATTGATCAGATGTGAAAACGTGTTGAACTCGTTAAATTCGAAACACAAAGTTGCCTCCGACGCTCTTCTCCAATCATTCCAATCACTTCCTCTTTTCTCCGCTAATAAAACACATTTAAGACTCAGCTGGTGTCACATTGATCTGCAGACAGCTTTAATTCAACTCTTAATAAACCACAAAGGGCGAAAAACAAACTGACGTTCTTTCCCAATAAAAGCCCACCCAGCGGCCTGCATTAATCATGCGAGTGCTCGGGCCATCGTGAGGCTGTAATACAGGGTGGGCCAAAATTAAAAAAACTGTTCCAAGTCGAGGGCCGCACTGGTTCTTACGTTATATTCTTTCATGACAGCCACACTGTCTCCGCACAGAAGACAAACAGCTTTGTCCTTCATATCCGGACACGTACTCTGCCTTGAAAACCTGTTTTCAAAGTCCACCGTCCGTTTAGCCATTTTTCGGGGAGAGGGTCGCTGAAAGTGGACCACAGGCAACGAGCTCCATCAGGCTGCTGTAGCAGTGTTAATGACTGATAGGGGACAGTGGGCGAAGCCCCCGGGTTGAGGATCTGCGTTGGAGGCCGGATAACATCTGCTCCGCCTGATGTATGGTGGCAGTGCTGTGGTCAGCTCTGGATGTGTAGACGCCTGAAGCCTGAAACAGGTTCAGGGTGAAGGTGCTGCTCGAGCATCAGGAACATGCTGATGAGACACGTGGACTGCAGACGCTGCTCCCCGTCCTCTGCCTCCCCCCTCGCAGACAAACATTGATTGTGTGGTGGCGGCGACAGTATGCGAAGAATGTGAATTACATGTTTGTGGTGACGAGAGCTGCTGTGACAGATCCAACACTCACCAGGTTTAATCCTCAGACGTGTGCTTCAAATCACCCTCTGCTGAAGATTTACCCCTGTAATTGTATGTTTTCTGTGTGTGTGTGATGACTGGAGGTGAAAATTATCGCTCCTTTCTTCACCACATTTAGACATCTTTGAGTCTGTTTTCATATGTCAGAATTAGTGTGTGTGTGTGTGTGTGTGTGTGTGTGTGTGGGAGGAGAACAGTTGAAGCTTATTTACTCTGCTCGTACAGTGTCTGACACTAAACCGCCGTCCTCACACATGCGCACATCTCAAACTCCGCGAGTCGACGAGCAACATGTCAGACTTTGTTTAAGAAAACAGGACGTGGGCGGACAGCGAGCGAAAGTTAGCTGCCGCGTCCGTGAATAAAGGATAAAGTCAGTGCAGTTCGACCGGCAGAGGAGGAAGGAAAAAGAAAGAAATGAGGAGTGTCTCAGGTCTAAAGCTGTCTCCAGCAGCTGGTGATTGAGGAAACAGCTGATCTGATCCTCTGCTCACACTCAAAGCTATCATGTGCATTGGATTTGTCTGGCTAATTAACGCAGTAATTCATGATTCTCTGCTTTTTATGGCTCTGCTGTCATGTGGGCGCGTTGAACAAGCGACAGCTTTGTGTTCATCAAGTGGTCGTTTTTATTCTTTCCATCTTTAATCCTCAGTCTGAGGATCTCCTGAGGTCTAAATTCAACCTTATCCAAACTTTAGCTGCTCTGTAACTTTTACTCTTCACACTGTTTGTGACCCCTCAGGGATGCACACAAACACCCTCTGACTCAGCGACACAGCTGACCCCAACTAGACTAAGAGTAAATATGGCTGTCAGTCAGACGTCACGGAGCACAGACCCTCCCTTTACAGTGCAGTGGAGTACAGTTACATCAACAGTAACTGAGTAAATACACACAGACGTGAACATCAGGAAACAACAAGGCCAGTAAAATCAGCTCTTACCTTCCTTGGCAGCGGGGATTGTGGGTAGCGGCGTGGTGGTGGGGGGCTTGGTGGGCGCCGGAGTCGGGATGGGTACTGCACAAAGAGCGTACACACACACACACACACACACACACACACACACACACACACACACACACACACACACAAATGAAGACCTGGAAACTTGGAATCACGACCACGTTCATTGTAAAACAATCACCACGCGCTAAATAACCCCCAAATTAAATTCCCCCTCTCCAACTGAGAGGAGGGGGATGCGGGCCTCAGACAGCCCCCCCCCGCCCCCCCCCCCCAGCTCACACACGACACACAGAATGTGTAAAATAACCACGCACACGCAGCTCTGTGATTTCAGCTCCTGTGTAATTTGCACTGATCACAGCGTCTGAATCAAACTCCAGCCGTCGCCACTTTCAACTCCTTACCTTTAGTCTGTGTGGGGGGGCGGGAAACCCAGATGAACCAGCCGCCCCCTCCCACACACACACAGTTTACTCATTCGGAGCTGTTTAGGCAGTAAATCAGCTACCTGCGGCTGTGATTACTGGTGATGGCAGGTAGGGAGCGATCAGAGGCGGCTGCCTGCAGCGATGGGGATAGTCATTTGGAGAAAAGGCTCCGGCTTTCATTTGCATCAAAACAAAGCAATAAATCAGCGTGGAGGCTCTGCAGAGCTGCAGCACGAAGAGGAGCAGCTTCAAGCAAACAAATACCTGCTCAGGGAAGAAGAGTCTCTCTTTCATGGCACTGCTTTCCCTTCTTCAGCCTGACGTCTCCGCCTCTCTGCCTCTATTCTTTTCTAATACTTCCTGTCTTTCATTTTGCTCCCCATCATTTCTCTTGCTGTCCCCCTTTTCTTTGTCCTCACTTCATTAGTTCCAGTACACCACGGAAATGAACAAATGCACTTGTGAACTTACTGAATTTGCTCCTGAGAGGTCATCCATCTCAAGAAACATTGCGCCTGCTATTATTTCTGTCAGACTTTCATTACGAGTGTCTGGCAGAGCAGCGCAGACTTCACCATCAGCTGAGCGCAGCCAGCTAACGCTAACGACATCCATGCTAACATGTGGCTTCCTGTGGTTACTGACTTGATTTCTTACATCCTGTCTGCGTATTTATCCATCAATCCTTTTAGCTGATTATCCACAGAATGTGTTATTTCATGATGTATATTGATGTTGATCAATCAATGATGGAGGTTTTTATCAATATCACCCGCTCCTGATTTAACACAGCATCAACAACAACGACCCGAACGCAAACATGGCCGCCAGAAGGTGCGTTAAACTGAAAACAATGTGATTCATAGAAGAAGATAAAAACTTTGCGCTGTGACAGTTCACAGCAGGAGGAGAGAGAAGTGAGGGACACTGGGTTTTACACAGTTTAAACATCCCATGGACATAATACGACACTTCAGGGATGCTGACACTGGCTGTCTGAAGAGGTTTGGGGGTTGGGTTAAACTTCAGAGCCCTCGTCTTTGAGGCGAGTAAAAATGATCAAAGCTAACAGAAAAACGGCTGAAATACGTGTTAAAAAAGGGGTGAATTTACCTTTTAACACCGCAGATTTCACTGCACGTTAAAGATGAAACCGTAAAGACAAAGCCGGCCCACCCACCCAAACACCCTCCCTCCCTTCGCCGTCTCCAGACAGCAGGTCTTGATTAGTGTTCGGGGCTGCCGGTGCAGAACAAACGCTCCCTCTGAAAGGAAGGACGGGGACTCGGCTCCCGTCGCTGCCACCAGGATAAAAGATGCTTTATGCTGGCGATGACGCGGCCGTCCTCCCAGCCTGTAGTGGGCTTCTTTTGTACACAGTGACAGCTGACAGCGCTTTCTGTTCCAGAGTGTGTGTTTGTCAAGTGTGTGTTTCTGCCATATTGTTATTATGACACATGTATGGGCGCGTTTAAATGGCAGTTTGGCACATTGTATGGGGGAGGTAAAGCACATGATGCGTCAGTGTCCCGGGCGCCTGGAGTCCTCCACCTGTGCTCAGATTACAGAACGCGAGCGTGTTTGCACATCAGAGCCCCACATGATGACGTGAGTGTGTGTGTCAGTCCCTCACTGTGACGCACACACTCCCTCCACGCTCGAAGGTGTTCGGTGTGAGTCCGTACTTACGGGTCTTCTCAGTGACGACGACGGCAGGCCCTTCGGTGCCGTCCAGCAGCTGAGCGTACACACTCATCTTGTACTGCGTGTTGGGCTTCAGGTTGTTGAAGCAGTGCCTGCTGGTGCCGCCGCTCAGCTTCGTCTCCTGTTTCTGACCATCTGAAGCAAAAACACAAACATCGTCACACTTTTCACCTGATCCTGAGTTTGTGCTGCGGAGGAATGTTTCATTTGGACAAACAGAACCAGAGAAGAAACAAAGCAGTGTAGGTGTGTGTTACGCTATTTATAGACGTCTCACAGTCAAGTCAAGAAAACGCTCCCCGCCGGCCTCTCATCAAAAACGCCTTGTTTCTGTCATCGTCTGTCGGCCTCTGAGGTGGATTCTCCCGTCAGTGAATATTATGTTTTTACAGACTGACTGTTTTCAGATCATGTCGCTTCACAACACAAAAAAGAGTAACTCCTCCGTCATTCGGTCCACTCTCATGTCACAGACTCAACTCCCTCGGCTGAGCGAGTAAAGGCGACTGATGGTTTCCTGTTTATTCCAGATGTGCTTGATAATCATGTGAGCGTCAAACACAGAAGCATCAGCTGACTCACTGGATCTCTTCAACTCTTGTTTCAAACGTTCTGCCCAAATAAAACTCATCCACATCAAGCTTTTCACAGTGAGGAATGAGTGACGAACCAAACCCAAACTGAAACAGTCAGCGTGAGTTTGTCGTTTCTGTTCACTGCATGTTGAGGTTCTGCTGGCTTTCTGTCAAATATGACTCTAAGAAAAACATTTTATCCATAAAACACTCAGTCCTACAACTTCATCACGGAGGGCAGGTGGGACATTTTAATGAGTGAAGGAGCTGCAGCTCTGTGCCAAGTCAATTATTACAGCCGGGTTTAAAACACACTGCCAATACAAACGGCATCCAAATGGACTTGTTCTAATACTGTGCAAGTATGTGAGCAGACACCAAACACAACACTAAACACTTCTTTATGCAGGGGGAGACAGTTTAGCTGCTGCAGGACGGAAGCAGGTGAAGATTCAGTCCACTCAGCCAATAACAGCCAACTGAACAGATTCAGGTCCCGTACAGGCTCTCAGTACCTCTGCACCCCTTCACCCAGACGGGCACAAAGCAAAAATCCATCATTTCATCACATCTTAACATCACAAAACATATTGACAGAAAAAAGATAATTACAAGGTTGATTTCTTCTGAGCTCACTGTGGATGTTTTGAACCTCACAGCGAGGTGGGGGAAATGTGGGGGGGCTGTTGGGTAAGTGTATGATCGTCCTGATATTTGGTGCTGAAGAAGGAATTCAGTCAGGACTCACAGTAAAAGCAGCGTTTTAGTCAGCGATGTGGGAGTAACAGATTACTTTTACTGTGGCAGCCTGGATGTGTGTGTGTTAGGCTGAAGAAGCAGGACCTTAATATCCTGCACAGGGAGAGGTCGAAGGGTCGATCTGTAAACTTCAGTTTAATTCAACAATAACTGTGTGCTGCAGGAGGATTTGAGAAAATACACTGTCAACTCTTCATTCTGCCATGTATTGATCTCTTTTCCTCCCCCTTTTATTTCCCACCCGTCCACACCAAAAACAGGACAACTGAATCACTGTCCTCTTTCTCCTGCAGCAAACACACTCCTCTGGTAATTATTTACCAGCTGTGCAAACATAAGTCCTCATTTAGCTCTATTGTGTGCTGGGAGAGCCGATACCTCGCAGCTCCCTGAAGAAACACAGGGGAGCTTCCATAATGTGAGCCTTTTATGTGATGTTAATGATGGCGGTGCTGCTGCTGGAGGCCTGAAGGTGATGAATAACAGCCATTAACTTCCTATTTGGTGGATGACGGCTGTATTAAAAGTCAGCCTTACCTTTGAGGTGGCGACTGAAAGGTGGACGTGTGCGATCGAATCGGGCCGCACCATCTGCTGTTTGATGTTATTTTGGTGTGTCGTGAGTGTGTTATCCGTTTCAAACAAATGGGAAAATACACCATTATTTCTGCTGGCACTGATCCAGTTGGCTGCAGAGAATCACAACCAAGAATATAACTGCAGTAATTGCAAGATGTTTTACGGAGGTGACTTTGGATTTCTGACAGCTGAAGTAGAAATACATCAAAGCACATCAAACAAAAAATGACTTCATCAAGAGTTTAACACAGACTTTGAGGGTAATTGGAAGACGAGGTTAAAGTTTCCTACGGGCTGAAGGAGTACTGTGCAGTACCTCTGAAAGTTTCCCTTCAACATCCAACATTTCAAGTCACAAAGAGATTCTGAATCAGGATTAAAATCATCACAAGGCACAAAAATCTCCACTGAAACGGAAGGTTTGCATCTCAGTGCATCTCCTCTAGATTTCCATGTTTGTGGGATTAAATCCGTATTTTTACCAGAAGCTGCAAAAAGGAAAGACCGCCGCAGGAAATGATCGTTCTGATGGATTAATCACTGACAGCAGAGTTAGAACAGATGTGCTAAATCACATTCAGAGCGGATAACTGAGAGCGTCCACAGTCCTCCACCTGTGACTGTCTCCATCAGAGACACAAATACAGCTGCCGTCCTCACCGCAGAGGTCACTGTAGAAGACATTCAAAGAGTGACGTTCAGAGACTTGGGTTTGACTGTCTCCGTCTGCGGTGTCTCATCCAGACAGCTGATTCCACACTCTCCCACACACGGCGAACCTCAAATAGAAGCACTTGTTTTGTTGTTTCTATGAAACGATGGTCTCGCAATCAGAGAACGTGATGCAGGTGCAACCAAAACTTCATCACCTCGATGAGAAGAAACTAACTCTTCTCTTCTGCGTAAAGTTTACCTCTCAGAAGAGACACAGCCAGGCGTAATTACTGCCATTCCTGTAGCATCTCATCCCAACGCACTTGGCAGGCATTATACCGACCTTTTGTCTTTTTTCCTGTGTTTTACCTCACACAGCAAATGTAAATGTCACCCGGGCTGCAGTCCGTAAGCCTTCCTTGTCTACAGAGCGGCTCAGTGTCTGATCACACAGCTAAACCTTTAAGACTGTCAGCATGTCTCTGAGGGGATACAACAATATCTTTGTCATCTCAGGCTGCTCAAGGATTCAGAAAATTGGACAGTCTCTGTGCTGCATACTCAAACTCCCACTAATGAAAGCATGAGAGTATGCATGAGGCCCCTCCTCCTACCAGCGCAGACATGCAGCGTAGGCGTTTGATTGGAGAAAGAGAGGAGAACCACAGCTGCATACACAGTAAAATGAGTCCCGCTTTTGAGCTGATGGAGCGGTCGTGATGCACAGTCACGTTCAAGAACCACGTCAGCCTCCACCAGATAATCCTGAGAGCGGCGACTGCGGCAGGAGAGGCCTGAATATATGCCTGCATGCATGTTATCTGCATTTGCACACCTCTTCCCAACACAAAGGTCCAGGAGATCTTCGTTATCTCAGAAAAAGATATCGAGGCCATTAAAACAACGATCATACACACCAACAAAAACACATCGAATGCAGCAGTGCTGTCTTCAAGGAAACATTTGGGGAAATAAACTTGTTTACCATCTTTCCCAGATTCAGAACTGAAAATCAATATTGGTTTTATCTCTGCGTGCCCACTGCAGACACGGCTCCAGTCAGCTGAGCACAACGGTTAGAGGCATCAAATGTCCAGGAGGTCGAGCAGGTAGAGGGTTGGTGGTTCGATCTCGGCCCCTGCTGCCCGCATGTCCAACTGTCCTCGGGAAAGAGTCTGAATCCCACATTGCTGCTGACGGCTGTGTCACCAGTGTGTGAACACTGGTTTATGTTGTGAAGCACTCTGATTGGTTGGTAAGACTAGAAAAATGCTATACAAATGCAATCCTTTTACCACTGGAGACGCTGCATGCAGCCACTGCCAAGCTGCAACTCCAATTCAAAAGAGATCCTAAAATCTTTCAAGTACTGAACAATCAAAATGGGACACAGCATTAGCTGCACTTCCATCAACAAGACTTCAGGTGGTCCCTGGTCTCATAGAAACTTCACAGTATGGATCTATTCTCAGGCTTTTCTGACACCACAGGAGGTTCAGTCACTGCAGCTTCAAGTTACAATACTGAACATTTATTTCAGCACCGTTGAGAACGAGGGAAACATATCAAAAGGAAGAATAACGCCTGTGGCACATGGACGGGGTCTGCAGACAAAACAATGAAACGGACCATGCTGCTGTATGTGTGCATGTGTACTCACTGAGCAGCGACTCGATGACCACTCTGTAGGTGCTGGCGTGTCGGTGAGGCTGCCACTGGGTACACAAGCTAGTCATCCTCACCTGATATGCATTCAGGTTCGTCACTCCCAGGTACACTGCAGGAAGGAAAGAGCGATCATTTATCGAGTGTTTTCCCTTGAGGAGCACACATTTTCAACAGCCTGCATGTGAAAGCACTGTCGACAGCATTGACAAACACATTGACATGCAGAAAATTATTGTGGAACCCCGTTCTTGAATTCTCCATTCACAGTGGATTTAGTCTAAACGGTGAACATATGCCTCTCAATGGCAATTTTAAAGATTAACGCTCCACAAAAGGGATAGTAGGGCTCATTCAGTGTAGAGCTGTCAACAAATATTATACATTTGAATTGGGAATAAAAAGCACCAGCTGCACTCAATATGACAGACAAAACCAGAGTTTCTGCTGTCCAGTAATTAACTTTTTGTGTGTTTGTTTTTACCAGGAAAATCTATTTCAGCCCCACATATTTTTATCTCCCTGCTCATCATGTTCTGTGTGAGTTAGATAATATTCTGGTTCAACACGCTGCTCCTCTGATGTCTGCCTTCTCTCTCACGATTCGGTGAAATGGGAGTTTATTTCAACCAATTCAGAGTTAGTGGTGATTGCTGGAACAGCGCACAGACAAACCAAGAAGGTTTTGGTTAGTTTTATTGTGTTTCTGTCCCGTTTGAATAAAGTGCGTTTTACAATGATAAAATTGCTGTTTTTGTGAATGGAGCCTGGTGGCTTTGGCCAGAGTGATTCAACAGCTGCTCCTGGTTAAACAGACAGGACTTTACTCTTCAAAGGGAAAGTATCTCTGCAGGGATCCTTCCCACAATGTTTTCAGACACTTTTTAGAACAATCTGAGGTCGTACATTGTCTGTGCAAAAACACCAGGAGGGATGACATGGCAGCCGGATTTGTGGCTGCCGGCTGGGTGGCACGGTATGTTTGACTTTCCTCACAGCCTATCACAGTCATCTGTGCTGGCTGCTACGAACACATCCCATTTCATTTCCACCCTGCCTTGCCCAAATGTTGAAATTATGACTGAAACACTGACAAAAATAGCATTGAGATGTAAAAGAAACCCTCAGCTTGTTCTGAACTCTAAAAATATGCATTGAAGAGTTGTAAGCATTCTTCTCTACATGCCGCTGTAATAATAAGGCCGCACTGAGCTCAGATCAGAGGAACCACACGCCATCGTGTTTCCAGATGAGACTTAAAATGTACGGCCTGTTGGTTTAAGGACATGTGAGTTATTTACAGACTGAGAAATGTAACTTCACTGACTCATGCAAATGCAGCTTGCACGCACGCACGCACACACGCACACACACGCACGCACGCACGCACGCACGCACGCACACACGCACACACACGCACTTCATTTATGCAGATAGCATATATGCACTTTTACTGGCCCACTTTTGAAAGCATCCCTTGTGCTGAGTTCAAAGACATTAGCATGCATGTCTGTGAGCTGGTAATGGCCTTGTACATCACAGCATATTTTACATTCACTCTGACAAAATAGAACATTTTCCAGTTGAGCCAAAAATCAAATTTGCATTATTTTGGACTCTGTGGATAAATGCATAATGTATCTCTGCGTAATGATCTCCCAATGTGATTTAATTAGAGGACACGAAGGGATTCTTAATGGAGCATCTGAACAGCATAATGCAGACAGCAGGAGAGAAAGTATGACAGTAACTGAGGAGTCGATGTTTGGAGTCAAATCTAACTACTGCTGCCCAGTGCACATTGTGACGAGCAATATCAACTCCTTGAGCAAAGTCTTAAGTACAACTATTATCTTATCCTGACCCACATCCTCTAACAGTCAACACCTATAATGTGGTGTTCTTTATTATCTTACTGGCCTCACGACATCTAATACTGATAACAATGAAGAGCTCAAATCCTCATCAGATCTCATGTCAGACAGATCAGGGATGTCAGGTTTCTACTAACTGTAAAATGAGAGGACGTAAGCAGGCCATCGGCGCCTGTAAGGACAATTTTCTGTTGTTTTTAATTTCCCATCCATCGACACAAACGCTAAGTTCACATTTATACTCATACCAAACATAGTTATAAAGCTAATACTGGCATGAGTCCACTTAAGCCGTTTCAAGATACAATCGCTACAGGAGGCTCAATAAACGCCACCAGCAGGCAAAATAACCGTTTTTTAAAATGACGCAACACTGACACAACTCACCAATTATGTCTCTCATTGATCCACAGATGGATAAAACTCCGACAAAAACGGTCCGAGAACATCAACAAAGATCCAGACGATCCACTGCAGTAAAAATATTCAGTCCAAAACATGATGATAATCCACAGAAAGACGTTTTCTCCTTTCAAATTAGCCGTAATATGCTAGTCCACTTGCCTTCCGTTTTTCCGGTCACAACTTCCGGAAAAAAATGCAAATTGGCGCCAGTTTTCAAATTACATCTCTCTTGACCAATCACAACCTCCACATCAGGCCTAGCAACCAGAGCAGCCAATAACAGTCTCAGTTGACCAGAAAGGCCCCCTTTTCTATGTCCATGTGAAGATTGAGCCAATAACAGCCAAGCTTGCAGATGACTGACGCTTCGACCGGCCAATGAAATTCAGAACATGCTGACACGACACTGCAGTGGTTTATTTCCAGCTCCTGCACCTCAAATCAAGGAATTCAGTGCTAATGGTGAGATTACACACAATTTGATGTGATAAATAAACGGTCTCAATATAAAAATATACAGCCAAAATAAAGAGATAGATACCATAAATATAAACAGAAATGGCCAAAATTTTGATTTCATGAAGGCAAAAAGATATTTATGTAGACATATAGTAAACACCTACATAAACCATTAGAGAAAACATGAAAATATTCAGTTTCTGTGGAATCAGCGAATATTAAACTTGGACGAGGGCAAGGCTTCATGCCGTGGTCCCACTGTGTTCTCCAGCTAATAAGTACCAGATAAAGTCATCTGCAAGCGTCTATTTAGAAAAACATATTCAGGCAGAAAAACCTATTTCAGTGTGTTCAAAGTTCAGAGCATCACCTCTCATAAAAGACCAGACCCAGAACACACTGCAGGGAGGACATACTGAATCCCATTCAGCCTGGGAACACTGCAGGAAGAGCTCGAGAGGGCTTCCTTGCTTCCTTCCTTGCTTACCTTGCTAACTTCCACCCAGATCTCCTTCTACATCCTGTCTCCTACCAACAGGAAATGTGGGTCCTGAAACTTTCCTTAAATTAACCAAAAAGCTTTAGTTGTTGAAACTTAAGCAAACCTACAACATACAAACGATCACAAAACACTCCTGCATCATTTTATAACAGTCAAACAGCTTCGTTTTGTTTAGCCTTGTGGGGGAGCCTCAGTTGGTATAATGAGGTCTTCCATGAGGTCTTGCAGGGTTGCTCTCAGACAGTAAATGTGCTCTTTCTGGCTGCACCTACAGTTTCTCTTATTATCTTAAGGTCACAACAATGACAGAGGGTCAGAGACGGACAAAATCTAAACAAAAACAACAAAGATCAGCAGCTGTTTGATTTTACTGTTTGGGTTTTGATGACTTTTTCATCCTGTGTCGTATCTCTTCAGTTACAGCAGACACGAAAGGCTTTGGTTGTGCTAAACCACCAATGCAACGCTAATATGAATCAAGAAGACGCTGAAAAACTGATTTATGTCTTTATTTCAAGCCGACTATTTTCTGGCCTGCAGAAACAAAAACACTGAGACTTCAGCTCATTCAAAAGCCTGCAGCTCGACTATGAACCAGAACCAGGAGCAGAGAGCACATCATCCAGTTTCAGCTGCTCTCAGTCTCCTTCTTGTCCTCAGCAACTGTGTAAGTTGTGCTGGTGTGTGACATTGACGCGTCAGTCCACTCATCCCTGCTTGGCCCATTGGCTTCATTAACATGCTGCTGAGCAATATGACAGACGCTCCATTCACCTCCTGGGATCCCACTGGCCTCATATCGTTAAACGCTCTTTTACAACTCCACCCATCTCTCCATCTTTCTTCTTACTTTCCCCACCTTCTTCAGGTTTATTCCCCATCTTCTCTCCACTTTCTCTTTGCCCCAACTCCCCCCAAACTTGTCCTTCAAATCAACCAAGAAGTGCTTAATTATCATGCAGGCGAAGAAAACTGCGGTCCCGATGCAAAGCGACGCCTGCGATCCATTTAAAGCTTCGTGTTTGGGCGTTCGGCTGATACTTGCATTGAGAGCTCTTACCCAGAGAGGAACGAGAATGGATGAAAGGGTTGAGGTTCAGTGTCCTGTTCAAGGACACTTCAAGAGGACACATGTTTTTTGTTGGTCGCTTTGGCTGTCATGGAGATCAAAGCAGAGACCTTTCCGTTTCAAAAAGGGTCGTTTCAGCGAGAGGCCGGCCGCGGTGAAGTGGTTAATTATCATGCAGAGGAGGGAGATCCAGGCTGCTGCTCAAACGATTGTACTTGGGAAGCAGTGACTGATCGAACGGGGCAGACACTCAGAGAGCCGCGGGAAGGGTCCACATCTCCAGCGAGATCTGAGATCTGTTGTATCTGCAGTTCATTCCAGGGTCGGATGTAATTAGGCGAAGCAGCCACTGAAGGTGTGAGACGGATATCAAGATACTGACGTCTGCAGGCATCTGGCTGCTTCTCCCATCACTTCAGAAGAGACTGATTACATGTTACATGATCGGTCAGGTTTAGAAAACACCAATCAAACAATGAAGTCACTGACAGGATGACCTGAGAGTCCACAGTTAATGTCGTCTGTTTCCCCCGTTGCAGGAAACTTTAATCACTGCTGGTATGAAGAGAAGTAACATCTAATTTGTTCAGTTATTTTGGTTAAATTGAAATGAACATATGTAGATCGTACTGTGAGGTTTTACCGCTAATTAGAGTAAAAATAGACAGAGGTACTTTTAAAGCTGCACAAACACTATTGTTGTGTAACAGACAGAGCACCTGCTGATGGAAAGATGATGGAAAACAAACAGTTTGTGGAGAACTACACCAACAGTCCAATCCACCCATCATCCAACAGAACAAAGGCAAATAAAGTAGAACTGTCGCTAACGAGGCAGCAGCTGAAATCTCCTCCGTCAAAGTCTTGTAATCACATGGTCACAATAAAAACTTCAAGTCTCTGTCCTCTAATTAGCATTGAATGAGAACAAAGGCGTTAACAGCTGAACGTCTGTCCTGAAGCAAATCTTTAAAATTTAAAAGACATTTCGCAGTTTCATCCAAAAGTTTGTCTCCAACCGCAGCTGGTGCGGTCACGGAGGTCCAGCCAATAATAATCTTTTTAAAATAAAGGTTAAAATGAGCAACAGCTGGGGAAAAAAAAGAGTTATGATGTTATTTGCAGTTCATCTAAATGAGATGAGATGTGCAATTTAGTCATTTAACTGCGGTTCAAACAGACACAAATATGGAGTCTCATCTAAATATAAATAACAGATGAGGTCTGGGATGAACCAACACCGGGTTTATTATTCTCAAATCAAATATGTAGTTTCTTGAGTGAAAAGTAAGCGCTCACAGTAGATTTTTGTGTGTAACACATCGTATACTGAAAATTGAAGTTTGTCTAAATGATATGACAGCTTCAGTATCGTACGCTTCACATTGATTCACGAGAACAAAAATGAAACTGAAGCAGGTCGATGACTTGGAAAAAGCTGTGAACACACATGAGGCATGCACAGATGTTTACCGGTTCTTTTATTGTGCATTTATATTCAGATGAGGCCGTAATGTGAGATCAGCACATTCCTGTTGGAGGGGCTGAATTCTGAACAGCCCTGATGGAAGCTGCAGCACTGAGCTAAAGACACAGACGATGCACTTACGGGTCTTGGCCCTCCCTGAAAGGGCCTCGCTGGATCCCGTGGTGTACGAGGCGATGACCTTGACACTGTACTCCGTTCCGCTCAGAAGGTTGACGATCAGCATGGTGTTCACGTCCTCGCCCACGAACGTCTCCAGAGCTGCTCCGGGGGCTGCGGAGGGGCGGGATAATAGAGGTGAAACGTCAAGGCGGAGCAAATGGTCAGTGGAAGGAAGGAGCTCAGAGGAGCGGGCTCTGAGACGATCATTAGCTTCAATTCCAGTCAGATGGAGAGGATGGAGGACAACATGTGACGCAGACAGGAAGACAAATCCTGCAGACTGCAGCCTGACCGGAGGACACTTTGTTTGGATTCATCAGCATTATGTTATGTAAGAAAAACAGAGAATAACTGAAACCACTTCAGTGTTCACAGCTTGATGCAGTCTGTGTGTGTGTGTGTGTGTGTGTGTGTGTACCAGACACGGGCTGGTAGACGACTCTGTAGCCCATCGTAGGTGAAGGTGGAGAGTCCCAGCTGATCCTGAAGCGGTTGTACCATTCCTCTGCCACCCTCAGGTTCCTGGGAGCTGAGAGAGGAACTGAGGAAGGAACCAGAGAGGACAAGAACCGACATTAAGAGAGCATTTCAGCTTTTAAATGAATGTGATCCATGTGTATCCTGTACTGCTTTTATACTACAGGCAAAACAAGAAAACGCTGTGTAACAATGCACTGGAGCACAGTTAGCAGTTATAAGGTAAGTCAAATGGAACAAAAGCAAATCTACTTTCCAAAAATGTCATTCTCTGCACGTCACGATGATTAAAAAAGTGCTTTATTAAAGGAAACCGTCATCACAGAGCAGAGGGAGAAAAGTACAGCGAGGAACTGGAAGGACAGAAACCAAGTTGGCAAGAGGAAGATAACGAGGAAGAGTCGAAGCCGGATGAGAGTTTGATAACACTTAATGTAATTTCAACAGTCAGCACGGTGCGAGTGGAAGACCGTTTGAGCCTGAGCGAGTCTGTCAGAAAGACACTAAACCCAGAGGAGTTTTCACTGGGACGGAGAAGAAGTTTGGGAGATGGAGCGAATGGCAGGAAGGTTTAGAAAGTTTCTCTCTGAGGGACGTGTGATGAGCGCTCACACACGTCTGTAACCTCTGTGCAGTCCGCTCTGCTCCTCCTGAGCCGTGATAGATTCAAATCCCCCCGGTTAATGGGAAACCAGAGACTTTCTCAGGTCTAAATCCCCGAGTGATTCTGCCGGCTGTTCTGTTGCACATTTAAAATGCTAAAAACCTCCGATTGTCTCTCCGTGTTCCATCAGTCCTCCCTGAGCTTCCATCCTTCTCACCGTTTTATGAGCCGAGACCTCAGATTAACGTGGCTCTTCTGCCTCATTTTCCCTCTTCGCCTTCAGCCCTCGTTCACATTAAAAAGCCGATCGTCCTCTCTGCGTCCACCTCTCAGCATGTGCTGCGTCCTCGTATGTTCAAATCACTCCTTACACTCGTCTCTGCTGGCGAGTTATCCATCTTTTCTGTGTCTTCACTGGTCCTGAGAAAATCACTATCATCCTCAGAGCTCTCTCTGCCACTCCCCCCAACATGCTCTCACCCTTCAGGCCTCGTGCTGAGGAGAAACTGCAGATTTAGTGGTCAGGCCATTAATGACCAAAGGAACAGCCCGGGAACATTTTTCAGAACTCGGGTACTAGCTCTGCGTTTCCTGCGGGGGAACTTTGGACAGCTGAACAGTTTACAGCATCACAAAGTGTATCGTCTCATCTATAATTGAATTCTCAGAGGAAGCAGTCACCCTCTAATCTGACGCTGCACGACACTGGAAAAAACTGACACTGCAATATATTTTATCCCTGAGATATAAACTGCTGTATGAAAAAACACAGATTCATGCAGAGAGATTTTACTGCAGATTCACAATTAACAAACATAAGCTTCATAATTCGGCTCTTTAAAAGTCTGTCCTCCTCTCTTACATGGAGCTCACATGGTTCAGCCCCCTGCCACCCCTCCAGAGATCAGTGTGGACTGCTCCACTTTAGGTCATTTGTATGATACAAATGAACTTGTGTGTCAGTTGTGTTATTTACATGAAAGCTAACATTTCGAGCGAAGTTCAAACCTACATGGAGAAGATAAACAGGCCTCTCAGTGCAAACAGCAACAAACAGATTTATCTACAAGTCGCTCAGGGGAAAGTACAGATCGATCTGGATACTGCAGGTTTACGTGTGTGTGCGCTGATTTCTAACATTGGGACATGAACCAGCACTGGGACGAGGTTCCACTGTTAATGGGAACACACTCAAAAAGCCACCTTCCATTAAAGGACGCCTGCCTCAAGCATCCAGGCAGCATCATCTGTGACAGCAGCTGCATCCAGTGCATGTTTGCATGACCAGCCATCACTTCTCTACGTGAAAGGCTGCATTAGATCAGTTTAAAAACAGCCAAAACAGGCGGCGCTCTTTTTTAGGTTGTGGTTGGCGACTGGTGGGACCTGCTGTGGTCGTTTGATGGACTGATGGTGATTGTTGTTGATGAAGTTGAAGTGCACGCCTTCAGCAGAGCACACAGGGAACTGCCCAAACTCCATCCAGGAACCAAAAATCAGACCACTTTATGGAATATCAGAGACTTTTCTTCTAGATTAGTCACTGAAAATGAGAAATTTTCCTTTTGTGCGAAACAGCAGAAAGGCTGTAGCTTAACCTGTTTGAGTTAATTTGCCTGATTCTGTCCTGCGACGTGACACCATGTCGATGCTGATGTAACGACATACTGTGCAGCTCTATCCTGATCTGTAATCATTCTACTTCACATCTTCAAGTCAGTTTCAAGTCAATAGAGAAATATTAGATGACCAAAGAAAAAAATAATCTATTTATGACTGAGAGAACATCTGTGAAACTGCACGAAAGCAGGGAACAACAAACACGTCTGTGCAGCTGAGGACAAACCTCCCAATCCCAGAATCGATCTGATTTGTCATTTCACAGTTGTATCATAATCTGTTGCAGTTTATTTCCCTCCCAACACTGTTCAGTGTTTCCTGACAGGTTCAAATCCCCAGATTATGCTCATCTTCCTCTTCCACCACTTATAATCCTGCTGAGTCTCATCCTCTGAGCATCTTTTTCTGTCATTTCTTCTGCAAGGTTTTCCATCTGAGTCCATACAGAGACCCAAAGTCATAAAATCAATGTGACCTCTGTGTTCAAGTCCCAAACTGTTTCCAGCTTTCACTCTCACTTCACTGTAGTTCAAGGTTCTTTACGATCACACTGACTATCTTCACTTATGCTACACAAAAAACATTCAGCTTCTCTTTCAGTGACCAACAGATTCAAACCCTCCATCAACACCAAAAATCCTGTTTCAGCTCAAACCCCAGTGAGACATCAGATGGTCACAGCTTTAAATCTCCAGATTAAACTGGTCACAATATGTTGACGGTGTGAAAATCAAAGAGCTTCTGGTTCTTATCCGTCCCTCAGCGATAGACTCATCCGTCGTTTCAAACTGATTTCTGACACGTCTGTGTTTTTTACTCTCTCCTCCCTCTCAAAGCTGCTGTGCCTCCTCTCTGTATTCCCCTCACTCCTCTCCCAGTGGTCACTCCATCCCTCAGTGGATCAAACTCTCACATTATTCTGCCTTTTCTGTCACATTATCTATCTTCAGTTTGAGGCTAAAAACCCCATCATCCTCTCTGCATTCCTCGTCACGCCTCCCTCAGCCTTCACGCCATCCCTCATAGGTTCAAATCCCCAGATTACACCCGCTCCCTTTGTCACATCATCTATCTTCACTCTAAAAAACCCAATCATCCCCTCTCTCTGCGCCCGCTGTCGCTCCTCCCCGGGCGATCATCTCATCCCTCACCTGCTAACAGGAACCATTCATCTTCAGCGGGTGTCGGAGGCCCCATCGTTTAAAAACCGGAGAACATCGTTAGCGTCCGTTAATGTGTGTAATGCGCTGCACAGGCAGACACGATGGGACGGAAAGGAAAGACGAATGACTTGAATTTAACGTTTCCTCCTCGCTGAACGTCGAGTGTTTGCACTTGGCAGCAGAGGAAATCATCGGCCTCTGCTGGTGCATTCACAGCAGCGTTCAGTCACTTTGAACAAAAGGGGAAAGAACGCCTCCGACACGCTCCGTCTTCAGCGCCGCGCTGAGGAAAATGGATGGCGAACACTGAGCCACCCAGGCAGGCTGCTATCTCTTTTAACTCGGCTGAAATTGTCTCGAGTTAATGAGCTGCACAGAGACACAGGACAGGTAGAAAGCACCTGAGGACGACATTCAGCGGTTAATGGAGGTGCTGCAAAGACGAAGGTCGCGGCAATTATGTTTCCTTACAACCATTAAGACACATTACAATAGATTTCATGTCAAGTTATTGCTTCACAGCTCCAATACTCCCAGCAGACTTTCATTTAGTTTGAGTTTCTTTAAACTCACTCTTTAAACAAAGTTGTTTTTCAGCTGCATATGCTCAACGACAGCAGAATGAGGTCTCACATTAACTGGTTTTCCCACGCATTTCTCTGTGGGTTTATAGTCTCACACAAGTGAATCCTTTTCATTTTTACTGGTGACAAGAACAACTCCCTCTCCATCCGTCTCCACGTCCCCTCTGGCAGCAGTTTTGTTCCGCTAACCAGACGTCCTAAAGAAGATGAACAGCTAAAAAGTTTCTGTTCCACTTAAGCTGCCATGTTTGTTTCAGGGTAATGAGAGTTCAGTCTGAGGGGGAAGTGTTCCTTTCATCTTCATTTCATCTAACTTCTCTGAGGAGCCCAACCTGCTGGGCTCCCAAGAGACACACTTTTCTCTTTATTCCTGGTTCCTGAACCACCTGTTTTCAGTCCCAGAGCGTCAAATACCACCGCTTTGTCTCATGGAGATGGACATAGTACCCTTCAGTATCTGTATGAGACGCACCGAGCTGTCCAATGTAAACCCCTCAGAGGTATATTTGATGCTCAGAGCAGCAGCAGCAGCGCTTTATGCTGTGAAACGGCTGCAGTTTGCTGAGGTTCAGGCACCAAAACTTCTCGGTGCTGTTGAGGAAAAGACTGTTTTGGTGTCTCACAGGACACAAAGCCTGGTCTCCTGGGTGAAAGCTGTGTGTCTGTCTGACCCATCATCCACCCCGCCTTCCTCCATACGCAGACATTCTTGCTGTTTAAAGTACATCACGTTGTTTTCTCTCTCTCTCTCTTTATGCTCTGTTTGTGGTCTCAACTCTAAATCCTTTAGAGAATGATTCAGCTCTTTGTTTAGCTGTCCGGACGGAAACTTTATTGTTTTGGCTGGCTGTAAAAAGCCCCCGTACACCACCTGCTCAGACAGACACAGTCAGAGCTGGTGAACATAGTGGAGCATTCAGCAGCTAAAGAGCCTGATATTTCCCTCAGGAGCTGGAGGAGACCACAACCAGAGCTGAAATGAATGATGCTGCTGCTCCGTAACTGCTGTATGTGGGGAAAAAAGCAACTGTTTGCAAACAAGTTCAACATAAAAAGGTGACCACACGCAAAACATCACTTCAGTCAAACAAACTGAACGTTTCTTACGTGTTCTTGCCATCCGTGATATTGCCGGTCCGTCTCCATCAGGGTAAACAGGAGTGATGGTGACTTTGTACTCGGTGTCTGACAGCAGAGGCTGCAGGACCAGGCTGTTCTGGATTGTGGGCACGGTCCTCTGCAAACACAAATTCAGTAAGGTTTTAAAACCAAGTATTAATTAATTAAGAAACTGGTAGAAAGTTTGGCATCAACAGTGTAAAACCAGTGTTAGCAACAATTGGCACAAATGTAATGATTTGATCAGGATGTGAAGGCAAACTGAAGTCTATGAAATCATGATGGGAGAGATCAGGAGGTACAGTGGGTCATCCTCTAATCACAGCGCTGGTAGCTTGACCCCCAGCTGTTGAACATGGAAGTTCTTGGGCAAGACATTAAAGCCCAAATTGCTCCTGATGGTCGGTGCAGTTAAGCCAGATCGTTCATCAATATGAGCAAACTCAAGCTCCATCGCAAGAAACAGAAATTCTGAAGGAGTGAGAAAATTCAAAATAAGAAACTCAAACCTTCGTCCACGTGGTCTCAGTGATGTGGTTTTTAACCTGCCAATCAAACATGTGGATGGCAGCGAGACATCATGTTCTTTTTGTATATTATGTTGACAGCTTGGTTTCTGCAGCTGACTTCCGAAGTGTTTTTGTTGCCTCAATCTAACCACAGTCTGGGTGTGAGCCCTGGATTCTCCTGCACTTTGTACGCCCCCCATCCACCCGACCACCTGCCTGCAACTCAAGCAGTGTTTCATTCACTCAAAGACACGTGGACTCTGATCATAATCCAGGCAGCGCAGAGTCATTTTTCATGCAAATCAGCAGAATATGAACATACGTTGTAGGAGACAGGGTTGAACCTCATGCTAACTACCCAGTCCTTCGCCTTTAGTTTATTAAAAAGACGAACATCGCTTTACACCTACAGAGTCAGGGAGGATCAGTGTGGATCTTTGGTGACGTTTGACAGATTTGGACCATTTTCAAACTGGATCTCATTACTTTAACCACTGCCCCTGCACAGACGCTGTGAGTCCACACAGTGTCAGAAGCTGTAACAGCAGGACAGTCTGAGCGCTGGGCTCTGCACTCGGCAGGTCAAACACATGCTGACACCTTTAATAAGATCTTCACTGGCTTCTAAAGTTTCTCAGGTATTTTGTCAGTTTTCAGGATGAATGAAAACGCACAATGACTAAAAAACAAGCGTCCATCTTCCTGCATCCCTGGAGAGAAGCATCTGAAGAGACCTGAATTTGGTAGATTTCCTCTTTAATACACATGCCAGCACTTCCTCTGGGATTCATTCTCAAATGAACTCAAAAAGCAAATTAAAATTTCATTAGTACCACGTACCAAAAACTCAACACATGTATTAGCCTGTTAATGGAGGTGAGGCACGGGGCTGCTGCAGCCAGGCTCTGAGCTTTCAGGTGCTGCAGAGGTTAATTGTGTCCAGGTTTCTCCCTCACCTGTCTGTGAACTGTGGCCTTCTGTTAAAACTGATCCCTCGTGGCTCGTTCGTCCAGGTGAACCGCTGTCCTCATCCTGAAGAAAAGCTCATCTGTGTCTTTACCCTGCAGGCCTCTTTCCTCTCCTCTCTCTTTCTTCTTCTGGTCCTCTGTCTCCTTCTCTACCTTTGTTTCCCTGCACACTGTTTCTCTCTACATCTGGTCTTTATGAATCACTCTTTGATTTATATCACTATTTCTCTCTATAAATCAGTGTCACGATGGAGCTGTGATGGACTGTAACTGTCTGGAAACTCAACTGAAAAATGTCTGTTTTGGTTAATATAGTGAATTCAATAACTGACAAATGAAGGTTCAAACATCAGCTGAAAACGTCAGAACATCTGGAGATATCTAAGAATGACATTCAGGATCACTTCCTTGTCTGCTGTCTCTCACTGTGTTGTGCTTCATACGAAAATATTTTTACCTTATTTGTTTATTCATTTTTATCTTTTCCTGTGTGTGGATCTCGTGTGTCTTTTAAAAGCTGTTGTATAAATAAACCTTTCTCTTAACTTCAAGCATTTCAGCGTTCGGTGCTTTTATCTATAATCTTGGATGTTCGGCGGCTTCGTACACGTGATTGAACGCGGAGCTGCGTTTGGCTGCTTGATTCCTGTTTTTACCTGCTGATAAACGGTGCCACGGCTGCTTTGTTGTGGGTGTGAGAAATCTTTTAATATGTTAAAGGTTGAGTTGTGTGTGCGCATGTCTTTTCATTCCTCTGTCTCTCTACCACCGTCTGTCTGTCTGTCTCTTTGTCTGTCAGCCCAGTTTGCATTCTGAGCATGTACAGTCTAGCCTGGCTTCATCCACAAACCCTCCGCTCCCCCCTCCCCAAAAAGACACTTTCTCAGACGTGTCAGTCAGACAAACACTGTGGGCCTTGACAAATCGATTTCAGCCCAGTCTGATGAAAAAGGCAGCAAGTCTCTAAAGTGTCACCGAGCTCCACAGTTGGAAGAAACCACCTTAAGCTACACTCCTTTTACTCCACTTTGTAAATGCAAACATGGTTTCATAAAGTATTTATAGGATCTAGTTTTGACAGAGGCTCTGTGCAGGCCCAGAATATTAAGTCTGATCCACCTGAGACTTTGCTGGAGCTACAATGCTTGGAGGCAAACTGCACGGGGAACACAGCACACAGAGTCAATTTAAGGTGACTATAGTCCTCGGCAATACGACAATACATCAGTTAAAGTGCAGAGAACTGCAGCCGAGCAAACGCCGCTCCAAAAAGAAACCTTTAACCCTCCTAACTGACTGTGACCACTTGAAAGAAAACACACACCTCATCCAGCGGGTCCAGGTCCAGACCGCACTCCAGGCCAGTGGTTACAAGGAGCGGATGATGAGAATCGCACGCTGATTTCAGACCAGAACAGGCCCCTAACTCAACAGGGACCACCAGGGGCTTCCCAGTGGAACTCCCTTAAGAGGCAGCCAGCGTCACATCACAAGGAGTATGCACTTACCACAAACCAGTTAACACCACCAGACCTCTGCTGGGCCACCCTGAAGACAGGACCCCTGCGATGAGGACTGGAGCGGTCTATGATGGCAATATGCCATCAACTGTGACGGCTGAGGGGAATTCTAGACCAGTGAACAGCAAGGAGACTGAACGAACACCAGGAAACGACCCACACCGGTCACAGAATCAACATGGACGAGGTCAAAGGTCATCGACTAAGAGCCGGTAGTTAGGACAAGGTGGACGTTCACATCCAAGGGCAAAGACCTTCATTAAATAGAGTTCAGGACCCCCGCCCTTTAGGACCACAGGTGACAGAACGTCCTGTTCCATTAGGTGAAGAGGACAGTGAGGCGTGCTTGAAAGCTCCAGAAAGCCAGTAAGTGGACCCTTGATCTTAGCACTTTGTTAGCTTTTAACTAAGGTGAAGGACGAACGTCCAAATTCAAATACAGACCAAAACACGTCCAACAGTTGAGAGCGGATCCTGTGATTTGCGGCTCTGAGGTTGTGCTGGATCCAGCAGACTGTAATTAGCATTCTTGGCAGGTTTATCTGGGGTTTGACACCATCAACATCATTTTTCCTTCACACCTCTGAGACAATCTGATGAAACTTCCTCAGCTGTAATACTTGGACATTATAAATAAGCAAATGTTCCGATTGCAAGGGTCAAAACCCCAATAAAAAGCACAATAAAACGTATCCCCTGAGCGACTTAAAGGTAAAAGTAAAAAATCATCATTCATATGAAGGATGGCAAAAAAAGTGAAACTTTAAGACAGGACCTGGATTCTTTGCCAGAGTCTCTATAAGCTACAGAAAATCTGTGACAGAAGGAAAACCATAACGCCTTAAACTTTCTAATCCTCCCTTGACAACATTTTTATCTCCTGGAACAACATTTTGTTGCCGAGCAATAATAGCCAAACTCTGTCTACACACAGTGGAATTGCACTTGATGCCCGGCAGCTTCGCTTTATTGGACGCCGAACGAAGCAGCTTCACCGAGCTCAGCGTCACAGCTGTCTGTGGACAGATGGCTGCAGAGCCGAGGCGCCCGGCGGATACGGCGCAGACACCGACATCTGGTAAAACAGTGGCAGAGCGATCTGAGTGGGCACGACCATTAAGTCCTGTGTTTATAAGCCTGTAGAGAGGCGAGTGTTGAGGAATCAGCTCAGTGACAGAGGTAAGTGTGTTCTGAAGCTGCAGTAATCTCATAACATTCTGGATCAGGTTGTACAAACTCCCATTAGAGTCCTGTTTGCATCCACCTGATGAAGGTAAAGACGAGCTCAGACTGCAGAGTTTTCGGGCCGACTTATCCTAATGAGGCTAATGTTAGCTAGCATACCGCTGTTGACAGATATCTCACCTCCTGTTCTGGCTGAAGATCAGGAGACCCATGTTCTATCTGTTTGAAGCAGACAGGAAAATAAAACTAAAACTAAAACTATGAGCCACAGGAGGCCAAAAAGCTTCTGTAAAGCTGCAGAGATGCTAATAATTTTCAGAGGATTTGTCACTACAACAGACCACCTAAATTTACACCAATTACCTCTCAAATGATGTGTTGAAAGTTTCAGTGAGGAGCACTGACAGCGACAGGCGCGTCCTCAGGAGACTTAACTGTCTTTAATTCAGGCAGCACCAGAGTCGTTTGGCAGTGACGGAAACTTAAACGGAATCTGTGAGATTTTCAGGTAAATGTGAGTGAAACCATGTGGAACAGCCAGTCGACACAAATCAGGAAGTTTCAGGGATGAGCGCAGCGAAGGCAGAAATCACAAACCGGTCGGCTCGCTCAGAGGAAAAAGCCGAAAAGACTGAAACAAAGACGATCCACAGAGAACGTTCTGGACTGACTCGAGCCACTGTGCTGTTAGAAAAGGCTCTCAGTGAGCAAACACTCCGTCACTGTCAGGGCCTTTATCATTCAGGAGGGATGACGTGAATCCTGAGGGGTCAAAGGTCGCATGGGAGCCACAACAAGCAGCACTTGAACAGATAAACACCTTTTTTCTCTGTTTATGATTCTGAAGTGTTTCTGCATGCTTAACAAAATGTGCGTTTTGATTAGATTTGGTTGCAACTGCTGAGCCAAAGTGAGATTTATGAGCAGTTTAAGAGCAGACTCCATCAGTGAAGATGAAGATCACTGCCAGGCAGAAATGAACCCAACGTGAATGACTTATTCTTCAGATTCTGTTTCCTTTTTACTCGCTGGTGTCCTCCCCTGACAGCCTCAAACCCCTGAGTGAAACTTACTTTGAACAAAGCCAGAGAGGAAGCCTGCCACCCCCCCCAGAAGCTAGTCATCTAAATGTTAGCTACTGAGTGCAGCACTCTGTGACTCAGAACCTGACCGGACTGCCAAACAGAGCCCACAGCTGTTCGCACTTTGATAGGAGATCTCAGTTAACAGGCCGCCGGTGTGGCAGCTGGTGCCTCCTCATCGTCGGGATGAAAAGGCTGATGTGGGACCTGTGGCCAGAGTCAGCGACTAACGGTGTGATGACACCTCAAACCCACAAACACACACCTGACAACTCAGACTTTGTGAAAAATGGAGTATCTCGAGATATTTGACGCTCGTTAACCTGACAAACTGCTCACACCTCAGTTTAACATGAGGCGATGAAGAGCAGGGTAGAACAGGACAGGTTAGCTCCAGCTCAACTTTAAGACATTTTAATATGACGTCTGTCTTGTCCTCTGGTCTCTCACATCGAGATTTCAATTACATGTCCGTAATAAATCAAGCCTAACCGTCATGACAGGAAGTTATCATATGAACATTCACATACTGACACGTGCTCAGAAGAGAAAGTGATTTTCAAAAACAGTTTGGTCTTTGTCTGAACATCCAGATGACAGAAGATATTCTCAGTTTTCATTTTGGCTCTTCAGGCCATCACATCAACGTTGACTGAGCATCTTAATGTCTGCCTGTCAGCCATGTTCACGCACACAAGGTCCGTTTCCACCGTCCTGAAACTGCCTGTTTTTGCATCAGTGTTTGTTTTCTACACACCAGTCTTCTTTATCTGTCTGTCTCTGTCTTTGTCTGTCTGTTGTGGCTCATTAGTGTGAAGACCTGCCATTCTCTCTCTCTCAAACTCTTTGAAGATCTGCCACCGTTTTCATCATCATTATCCTCATCTCCCTCGCTCTTCCTCCCGACTCCACTCTGAAGGCCTGCCATCAACTTCAACAACATTGTCTTTGTCTCCCTCCCTCTTCCTCTCCACGGAGGACTTTTAATCAGACGGCCTGCCTTCGTCTTCATCAATAATCTCCCTCACACTGCTGATGATTGACACGTTGACGCTTTGGCTTTCTTTAAATCAGCATCTTCTTCTTTCTGTTCTTTCCACAACTCCCCAGCCACCTCGTACAGCTCGACACATCGGTTACTGTCTCACTTTAATACAGGAACAGCCGAACACACCGAAGCTTCCATAGGCCAACACGACTGTTATCACCGCTTCATGTACCAAACCAATAATTACCCCCCTGAGACATTAAAATGGGTTGAAAAGCATCCAGCATCTAAAGGAACATCTAAAACCACTTGATGATCCACTTTATCTCTGCTGCTCTGTATATTCAGCATGTTCCAAACGGCAGTCGCTTTGACTACAAATCACTATAAAAGCCTGTTTGGGTGGAGCTTCAGAGCTACAAAGACGTGACAGAAGTCCTGCATTTAACCCTGTTATGGAGAAACTACAGCCTGAGCCTTGGGGTTGTACTGAACTCAGAGATCACCAGTGAACCTGAGAGGACTCGTCTATACGTGTTCTCCTTCAGAGAATAATTCATGAACATCTAAAAGAACCAGTTTCCTCTGCAGTTGAGCAGATGGCTTAAATGACACATCTAACATCGATAAGGTCCATCAGAGACTTCCCACACAGCTCAATGTGGCAGCACGTTCCAGATCAGCTCTGTTCAGAAACATCACCGTCAATCATCGATGAAAGCTATAAAACCAGCGGTCTGTAGGTCTGAGACCATCCATTATCTGATTATAGACCCGCTTTGGTTGGGGGAAACAAATCTAAAGTAGAATCTGAAACAGAAAAATCAAAGATGAAAAGCCCTCCATGTGACTGACAGGAGATCTAAGATGAAACAGCACAACAAAAAAAGCTGGAAAATAAAAGAAAATCTCAAACCAGCCGTCCTGACAAACGTCTCTCAGCCTCAAGCCTCAAAGCAAACACTCGCTCTTGTTCTGCCTCACCGTCTCCTCCGCTCGGTCTCCCTTGGAGCTGATGTAGTTCAGCCGATAATGTCGGACGTTTCTGGAGTCGACGGGCTGCCAGGCCACCCGCATGCTGAAGGTGGTTTCCTCATCGATCCTCATGTTCCTCACCCCGAACCTCGGAGCTACGGGATGACAAATCACAGCGCGGATCAGTGAGTTACACCAGCGCCGACTCACTGAAGGACAGAGCGATGTCTTCCATCTTCTATCAGGAGCACTGATCACATGAGGACGTGACAACTTTGTCATTTCATTTACTCGCTTCTCCTCTGTCACTACAAATCTGACAACCTTCATGACGGATGACACAGCATCCATCTGAACACCTGCACAAAGATTCACACACTGTCAGTGAAACTCCGCCAGCAGACCTGCAGTCACATATTTTCCACCCGATGTTTCCTTAAAACCCTGTTTTTCCTCCACATACGTTGAATGTTCTAAAAGTTAAAGTTGAATTATTAATGACTGCTTTGACGATCAATCAGTGCATCCATTATTTTCTGATTCAATCGTTTGATCTGTAAAAATGTCTGCCACAACTTTCCTGAGGAGCAGCAGAATTAATCTCAGTGTGTAACTTTGTCGTCCTCATGCAACAAAGTGTGATTTTACTGTACTCCACATGCTGGGGAGCAGTCAGACAAGGAGGAGGAGACAAAGGGAGGAGGAGGGGGAGGAGAAACAAACAATCCATCACAACAGCGGGATGAGTATTTACCTTCTGTGGTGGTGGTGATGGTGGCGACTGTGGTCGTTCTTTCAGCTGAAAATCAAAGAAAAACACTGAGTTGATCTGATTCCTGAAACAATTCATGTGAGAACAGAAAACAAAGGTTTCAGAGAGCTGCTGAAGCAGCCAAACTCTCTCAAAAACCACTGTGAACTTGCCTGTGGACACCACGAGGATGACCTCGTCGCTCTCCACCTCGTTACCGTAGATGGCAGCGAGCAGGACTTCGTACTCTGTGGAGGCGCTGAGTCCTTTTATCAGGTAGGTGTTAACGTTCCCGTTCACCAGAACCTGAGAGGGACGGACGGAAGGACAGACGAACAGACATTTTATTTGCAGCAAAACACAGCTTCACATTTCAGATGGAAACACAGAAATAAAGCAGCATATAAACGAGATAAGACACGTCTTGTTTTTGGGATTATCACCTCCCACAGACACACTCATCAGTGCGACAGAGAGTTTATCTTTTAGCGTTCACCTCGGCTCCACTTCCTATCTTAACCGAATCGTGAGGTGAGATAAAATGTGGCTCTGTCTTTATCAAGAAGCAGAAGAGGCACGGCGCACAGTCATACGTGTTTGTACGCTGTAGTTCAAATTGCTCTGGTTCACTCGTGAGGGCAAACAAAGCAGACACTGTGGAGACGATGATTCTGAAGGAGAAGCTCTTAATTTATCACCTCCTCCTCAAACCAAAAGAAGGACAGAGAAGCCACCAGACAGAGTCTCTCTAGCTGGTTTTAACTGTGTGGCTCTGCATCCTGGACAGGCATCAGTGGGAAATCAACCAATCACGTGGACTGAAGGCCTGAACACTTGACGGCCTGATGATTAAAGTTTGTTTCATGTTAACAGTCAGGGAATATTTCAAAGATTTCTTCCCTGAACTTTCTCAACTTCGTCAAGACTTCTACACCTTCTACATCAGTGATGTCAACACACACACACACACACACAAACACCTCTTCACTGTCTCCTCCATCGGTGGGCATCCAGGTGAGTCGGTACAGCACCACATCAGAGGCCGGGTGCTTCCATGACACCCTGAAGCTGTCTGTTGAGATGTCACTGCTGCTCATGTCCAGCGGGTCTGGAACAGTCTCTGCGCGCGCACACGCACACACACGCGCACACACACGCACACACACAGACACACAGACACACAGACACACACTTATGCTTACGGAGAGGACACACCGGACAGCCTGCGTCCTAACCAGTGATACCTGAGTGTTGTTTAGTACAGGTCTATGAATTCATTTTGCAGTTTTCAGTCTTTAATTTTGATATTCTGAGAATGAATGAGTGTAATAATCCACATCCTACTCGTGCTGAAGCTGTCAGTCACGGCCTCAGCCTGTCCCTCATCGTAGATGGCAAAGACGCCAACTGTGTATTCCGTCAGGGAGGTCAAGTTTGTCAGCAGCCAAGTCGTCACACGGCCAACATCCACCTGTAGACACACGAACAAATGTCATACATGCATGTGTGTTCTTCCTGCTGAGCAGCCTGGATCCTGTGCAGAAGCTCTCAGCTGTGAGGGATCCTCTCACCTCATTGGTCTGGACTCCGTTGGTCTTGACGTACATGATGCGGTAGCCTTTCACCTTCCTGGACGTGGACTCCCAGGTGAGCCGAGCGGTGCTGTGGTCCACGTCTGAGAAGCGCAGGTTCCTCGCCGGCGTCAGTGGCACTGAGGCGGAGCAGATGTTAGCACACACGGTGAACTTCAAACCCAGTCGATGCTGAACGACGGTATTTATGAATCTTTGACCGCACTCGACGGCGTAAACTGAACATACAGCCGCTCTGTTTGCTTCATACCACAGAAACGACAAGCATGAAGCTTCTTCCAAACATTTGAAAATGAAAAAGTGAGATAGCAGCAGATACACAGAAAGTGAAAATGATGAGTCATGATTACGATCAAACACGAACAAAGAGTGCTGCCATCATTCATTATCAAAAACACAAACACTTTTATCAGGGGTCAAAGGTTAGTTGAGTTCTGATGTGGTAAGTAATTTCACACACACAGACACACACACACACACACACACACACACACACACAGACACACACACACACACACACAGACACAGACACACACACAGACACACACACACACACAGACACACACACACACACACTCTGATGGGGTCTGAACCAGGGTTATTGGACTCCACTACTTTAATTATAAAGTGGACAGAAGCTCATTACATGACTCGCCCTCCCTCAGGCTTCCTCTCTCTCCTCATTTGTTCTCTCTGTCTCTCGCCCCTGGAGGTACCGCGAAGGGCTGAAGACGAAGAACTTTTTTAATTCAGTCGGGGAATCTGATTTACTCTCAGCGGCTCTGAAACTTTTATGCTTAGAATTACGGATCTGTTTCCTTTTTGGAAAAAGTCCTGATAGTGCCCACCGTTGGTTCACCTCAATTATAGCGGAGGGTCAGAGGAAAGACAAAGCAGCAGAGAGGCAGAGAGGGAGACAGGAAGGAGAGAGAGACAGCTTCTGCTTCACTGTAAGTCAGTCAGGGTCAGCGCGGGAGGGAGGATGATGGGAAATTAAAAAGTTCAGAGATAAGGAGTCTCTGAAGTTTCCAAAGGTATGCGTCCATATGAAAATGTGTTCCTGTGGATCTGAGATGACACTGAAGATCAAGAGTTCCACAGAAAGTTTCCCCGTGCAGTCAGAGAAGGAAAGTTTTCAGGGAAGGATTGTGTCTTTCATTCTACCTCCATGTTTTATTCTTCACTTAAAAAGAGAGACAGAGACGTGTCGTCTGTGTTGGAACAATCGTGACGTTATGATCCTCCTGTGCTGAGTCAGAGATGGACGCAGCTGCTGAGAGCTGACTGCGCTGTGCTTTAGGCCGACATGTTTAACCTGCTTCTGTAAAATAAACACTAAATAAACATGAACATGATGTCAGACTGAATGATGACACAGAACATTTTGATCAGACTAATGAAAAAACGAAGGATTCATGATCTAACGGTCGGTATTTCTACTGCTTTTAACTAAAAAATCTAGAGTGCAGAGCTCAGTGAGACTTTAATCTTTACTCCCCATCATGCTGCATTTTTTCTAAAGGTCCTTTTCTTTGGAGCCGCAATGGCCTCATTTCACCGCAGACATCATTAAAACACATTTTGTCTTAACAATCAAAGAGGAAACGGTGAAATAACTGCATGAAATGAGGGACGCGGGACAGAGACGGGGTCTGAACGAACATGCTGGGTGAAGAGTGCATCACGCTCATCTCCCGCATGTCCAGATGTGTCACGTGCCTTCGCAGAAGACAAGAAATTTGTGACCACTGGCTGGTGGTTAGCGCAGGACAAATATAAACTCCACAAATGTCTGAATGCTGCCAAATACAAATAAGAGTGTGAGGATCAGAGCAGCTGCTCATCAGGAGCGAACACAGATCTGCCTGTCAGAGGTGATTAATGTGCATATTTTCTTTTTGCACTTCATGAATGAATGACTACAACGCATAAGGAGAAATGAACACTCGGCATGGTGGATGATAAACTCTGTGCTTTCATGAATGAGGGAGAGTTACTTTACCATGAACAGTCATTGGAGAGACCTCAACCCCCAAAAACAGCCAGCGTTTCCCTTTAACAGCCGCCAGTGTCCTTATCTGACCTGCACTCGAAGCCTGACACGCATCATAAAGATATAAACATGCCTTGACTTAAAGCCGCAAGCCACTGACCTTAAAGGAGAATTCATAAAACGTTAATTAGTGAGCACGCTGGTGGACTGTGGAAGGCAGAGAGGCGAGGCGCTCGTCAAGGCTTCAAAACTCTTCAAAATGAAAGTGAGGTGCAAGAAATAGCACTGCGAGGGGAAGCTGGAGGCCGGCGCCATGCGCTGATTTTGGCATTGCCGGTTTGCAGTTTTGTCGGGGCAGAAAACGTGCCGGGACACGACTTGAACATGCTGCAGCTGTCCTGGAAAAGTCACGTAACTGCGACAGAAAAGGCAGAGTAGCTGCAGCAGCTGACTCGAGTGATGAGAGCGACTTCAAGCCGAGTGAGCGCTAATCAGAGAAATGAGGCGCTGCAGTGTTTGGAGTGAAAAGCTGCTTCCTCTTCCCTGCTTCTTCATTCAGTCCCATGATACTCCAGAGCTTTGGAAACGGCCTGAACTTCACTGCTAGATTTCTAAACACACACACACACACACACACACACACACACACACACACACACACACACACACACACACACACACACACACACACCCATCCTGGAGAGCATCAGGAAGCTGTGAGTAAATCTAAATGTCCTGTAAATGACACCTGTGACGAGGATGCTCAGACGGTCTGAACCCGTCAGGAGCTACTAAAGCTTTCACAGTGATCGTGCGTTAAGGTTTAGGTTAAAGTTAGACGTGTAGGGATGATGGTTAAAGGTCAGGGGCTACAGGACGTTACAGGACGTTAAAATGATGAAACTGTGTGGTAAAATGATGCATACACTTAGTAGTTGGGGAGCGGGTTAATGATTTTCTCGATGGATTTATTGTCTTGTGTGTGGGACTCACATGTGGTCTGCTGGCTGGTCATGGGGTCGCTGGCCTCCTCTCCGTACATGGCGTACACCGTCACCGTGTACTCTGTGGCTGGAGTCAACCCCTCGAGCTCCACCTCGTTCACGGAGGCTGCCACCTTCACCTGTGCGTGCGCACACACACACAGATAGACACACAGTTTGAGACAGTACATGTAGGTATGTGTCCTTAGCAGAAAGAGGATACAGTGCGTTAAGCTGACATCCTTCCTCTCTCACCTGTCCACATCTATTATATCATCTACCTCTCTGCATATCTACTCTTCCATCACGCCTCCATCCATCCACATTCCTGTCCAGACAGGCAGAGGATCAAGCTGTGATCGTCCAATTAGATTTATGAATGTGGCTGAGCCTTCTTCCTCTTACATTAAGCAGCTGAGACCCACCAGACTCCTCAAAACTGTGCGCCTCATGTTCTGAGCTGCGACGTCACAGGACGGGTCTGCGATGATTAACTAAGATATTACAGCTGCTAACAAACCTTGAACTTCACCACCTTTCACCTTCTGCCAAAGACACACAGATGGCAAAAATATATACGTCTGGCAGAACGGAGGCACTGACGAAAGCTTGCCCATCTGCTCTTCTTGTCGGCTCAGGCCATTAATAAACGGTTTTTATTTGGAGCCTGAGAGAAAGACCATTTATGATTTTACTGCATCTGAAAGATGCAATAAGTCAGGATTGGCAGGATATCAGCAGAGTAACCGCTAACCATGCTTCGGTGCCTGCTGCTCGAGGAGGGCCTTTCTGTGTGGAGTTTGCATGTTCTCCCCGTGTTCACCTGGGGTATCCTCCGTAAAAATATACCCCCACTAAAAACATGCAAGAAGATCACCACCTGACCAATGGTGACACAGAAGAATGGGTCCCCGGGCGCCGGTCTGGCTGCCCACCGCTCCTGGTCTGCCGCGGAGGAAGGACGACCAGGATGGGTCAAAGGCGGAAGACAAATTTCACCTCCGTGTGCTGTGTGCATGTGTGTGTGACAATAAAGGGGAATGTCTCCCCCTGATTCTTCTTCTTCTTCTTCTTAACTGTTACTGTGTGGCTATGTTTGGTTGTGACTGCCATTAGCTAGTTAGCTAGTTCAGTTAGCCGTGCAGCCATAGGCCCCATTAGCTGACAGGAGTCTGGCCTGACCGTCAGCTGGGAGCACCGGGGGATTGTTGGCGTTTACACTGCAGCAACAGAACCAGGCTCCCAGTGAACACATCCAGATCAGGATCCGGATCTGGACTGAACACAGCCTCTGAGACTGAAGGAGGTCAGTTTAATGAGGGTCGAGGTGATTTACAGCGGCTCCATCCAGGACTCAGGAGATGATGAAGACATGGCAGGCTGGGACAAGAGCCGTGAACCAGGAAGGTGTTTTATGATGATTTAACTGGTAATAAAGCTCATCTTCATGTGCGAAAACACTTCAATTCAGGAGTATGGATGTATGTAAGAATATTTACAGTCAAGCTGGACCGGATCTGAATCTGGCTTTGGCCTACATGAGTCCCCACATGGTCCACGAGTGGAAGCCATATGAGCCAGCAGAGCTGTGACAGCAGAGCCGGGCTCATCCTCACCACTGCAGAGCATCCTGATCACAATCCCTCCCTAAATTCTCCTCATTGCTTTGTGTCTGGAGGGGAATGTGACGGCTGGATGCGCCCTTCACACCTCTCCTCCTCTACCTCGCCAGTCTCATCTTCCTTATCTGCTGATGTCACCTGGAGCTGCATGGTTTTATCTTCATGTGGTTTTGATGTTTTCTTACCTGTCCATGCTTTTCTCCGTATCTCCAGAGGTGTTTTTGTCTGTCTTTTGATCTCAACACCAGCCGATAGCCTTTCTTTAAACTTTGCCCTCTGATTGGTCATTTAACAGTTTTCAAACTAAAGCAATAAAACTGTGAGGGACTGAAAAAGAGTCAAAAGTGGCTGAAGAAGCTTCTGTTGTGCAAACATCTAAAAACTCAATGCTGCATGATTTTCAAACGAAGAGATAAAACTGGATGTTCCAGCTCATCCCACATCCAACGCTGAGCTTCTCTTCACTCAGACACACAAACATCAGGCTTCTGAGGCTGCTTCGTGTAAACGTTCACTCTGACCACTGATGGTGCCTCAGTAATGTTACTGCCCTCCAGATATTTATAAAATAAACGACATTTCCATCCGTTTCCATAAATGGAGTCTGGTGCCTCAATACTGAACCAATTTTAAAAATTGTGTCCCCATCAGTCACTTGGATACAAAAACATGGGAACACTGGGTCCATAAATACAGATCAGTTCAGGACACGACTGACGGGGACATTCAGTCCAGTCTGTCCCTCAGGTCAACATGAATCTGTTAGTCACTGGTTAACGGCTACACAGCTGTTTCTGCTTGTTTATGTGTTTTGTGTTTATAGATGCTGTTTATTTGTTGTTTTGTTTCATTTTGATGAGTAATAATGTCTTTTTTTCATTTGCTTAAATCAGGGATGAGCTCTGCATTATCTTATTTTCTATTGAACGTATCTGTAATTTCATTTTTGTGCAAATAAACTAAATTAATGCACATTTTCCCATGACTTCCTGTTTGAGCTCATTCTAACTGTTGTTTTTCTGTGAAACTTGGCTCGGTTGTAAAGGTGAATAAGGTTGGGTGTCTTCGGAAAATGAAGCAGGAATGATTCATGAAGCAGGCCTGAACAGAACAGGGCATCAGTGTGTTGACCTCACAGACTTTTGATTGGTTAGAAACACACACACACTCCTCACCTCCTTCTCGTCCGCGGGGTCTCCCTCAGTCAGAGGGGCATACAGGATCATGTACCCAGAAGCGCCGGCGGCGGTCTTCCAGCGGACCCTCATTGTGCTGTGAGTGATATCGAACAGCTCCAGGTCGTTCACCATGGGCAGCGCCACTGCACGACACAAACACGGTATTCAGCTTTGAAGGTGACCACAAATAAATCCTTTAGTTTAGAGGAAGTTCAAATGCTGAAAAAATATCTTCAAAAAACATCAAATTAGTCAACTCATGACTTATTACATGAATTACTTTCCTCTTCTGTTTAACATCTGCTGTCACACAGAAAGCACCTCATCTAAAAATCTGTCGGTATTTAGTGTCACGTTTGGTTTGCTGCCTTAGCCGGTCCAGCTCGGCCAGCAGCTGCAGCTAACGGCATTAGCCAAACCCCATTAACTTTGGTACAAGGTCGGCTCGCAGCTTAGCATTCATCCTCTACAGACGGGGAGGAATTCCCCGTCATTCATCAGCGAGCGTGGCACCGAAAGAGGCCAAAGAACCCTGCCAGACTCCGGTTCAGCGTTTCAGACGTCGTGACAGAGCCTCAGGCAACACAACTAGAATTAGAGCTCACCACGGGCGTCCTGTCAGAGGTGGAGGATCGGGGCTCTAATGCATAATGGAACACCTGTGCAGCTTTCACGGCGCAAATCGCTGTCTTCTGTTGTAATGCGACACATATCTGCTGGTCCCTCAGTGTTTCTATCGAAGCTGCTGTGACCGTAATGAACTGCAGACTATACGCTGCTCCTTTCTGTTCCTTCAGAGCAAAGGAAAGAGAGCTAGATCCAAAATAAAACTGAGGTTAAAGAAGGATCTGCTGGGGTCACGCTGTCTCTTCACATCAGTTTGTTGTTTTATCTGTCGTCCTCCAGTTGGTGCCTGGTCATAAACATGGACAGCTTGGTGTCACGTTCAGGTATTCACTGCAGCTCCAGCAGAGTCTAAAACGTTTCAGCGGTCTAAAAAACTGACGGGTATTTCTACTCAACAGCAGCAGAAGAACGCAATGCAGAAAAAAAAGGTCCCAAAAATGCAGAAAATTCGGAAATTATTGAGTGAGCAGACAGTCAAGGGTCCTCCATGAGGTCACTGGACAGTGCTAACGATGCTACGCCGTCACTGCACCCCTGTAAACACAGAAACTTACATGTGGTGGCGCTTCCTCTCAGGGCCTCGCTGGCGGAGCTGCGGTAGATGGCGAAAACAGCCACCTGGTACTCGGTCAGAGAGTTCAGGTAGTTCAGCTCCACGCTGTTCTCTGTCCCACTGACCACCTTAAAGACAGGTCACACCTGGTGTTAGCCTGCAGCGTTAGCCAGTGTTACTTTACATTCAAGTCCAGATTTATTTGGTATTATTTTTTAACTCCTTCACAGTATGACGCTGCAATGAAAAACCAGATTAAAGTGAGTCAGCTCAGGTTTCTACCTGAAGCCAACCAGGTCTGTTTGTCATGTTCATTACTGTATGTGTGTGCTCGGGGGGCTCAGTCTCTGACACCATTATTATTCAAAAATAACTTTAATTCGCTGTGATTTTGTGGTCTCAGTCACTTTGTAAAAGACAGCAGCACTTTGTATGTCACATTAAAATATCCAGAAAGACTGTGTTTATGAGGCATCCACAGAGCGCACAGCTGAAAACGCACCACGTGTTGCTGTAGGCATTCAGCTCTTCTCCAAAGAGATTAAAATTGAGTGTAACTAGATCAGATTAGCTTTGATGAAACCTCAGCTTTCCTTGTGGGGAAACTGGGCCGTTCCAGCTGCAAGTTGTAATAAACATCAAAGAGAGGCTGGATAAAAATAAGAGGGAAGTGTATAAATATAATTATCAGCTGAGAAAATTACAGCACTGCAGGTACAGCATGTGTAGTTATATAGGTGGAGAGATGTCAATCTACATCACAGGCTGTCAGATGGCTCAAGATGCTTTACAGCTGCATCACCTACAGAACACACTCCCAGTTTGTCAGGTCCACCCAGATTAGATTAGATTAGACTGGCCTTTGTCGTCTCCCTCAGGAGAAATTTGTCTGGCAAGTGAGAGATACAGTCGATGCAGAAGCGCACACGAACAATCAAACTACACTTAACATTCGGTATCACACCGAGATCGATAAACACCAGATCATACACAACAAGGATGCTGCACGACGCCCGACACCAGGATGAAGCACGTTTTCCCCAGTAAGAGCTGCAATGCAACAGCTTCTCTGTAATAAATCCTCCCTTCGTGATACGGTGCCTGACTCCATGTTGGCAGCTGTGGTGTTTCAGCTCCTGGTTATTCATGTATTTATATCTTTTTTCTCCATTATGCACGACAGCAATGATCAGAATACACGCAGGGATGAAGTAAAAACAGATCAACATTGCTCCAGTATCCTGGAATCAGTTTTTATTATGCACAGACCATCTGTCAGGCTTGCAAGTGTTTACGTTCCCCCTCAAGCTCACCGCCCAAGAAGCACAACGCTTGCTGGCTGAGCAAACTTCCTCCATAGAAAACTCAGTAATTCTTGTCATGGGACATTTCAGTTCATGTAGCCTCTTAAATGAACTGCCAAGCTACAAACAGCCAGTGAGGTGCGCCACATGTGACGGTAACACACTGGATCACTTTTACTCGATCCATCCAGGACCACAGTAAGGCCATGGACTCCAGAAGCGCCTGACATGCTTCAGGACTGCATGGAGCGCACTAACTGGGACTCTCTGAGAGGCCCTGAGCAGACGTGTCTCCCAACCAAAACCATCATAAAGTACAATAACCACAAGTCCTGGTTCACCAATCAGCTCAGGGGAGTCAGGTGCCACAAAGAACAGGCATTCAGGGGGGTGAACCGGACTCATTCAGGCAGACAAAACCTCAGGAAGGCCATCAAATCTGCCAACAGGGAATACAAAACCAGACTGGAGCGTGATTCAAGCCTTAACGGACTCTGCAGCCTTCTGGAACACATTCAGGACAATTACAATCAGAAAAGCCCTGCAATCACCTCAACCCCCCGGACCAGCTGATGAACTCAAAACCCTTTACACTTGGTTGAGAAGTCCCCTACCACGCACCCAACCCCTCATTCTCTGTCTCCTTCATAGAAAAGATAAGCTGTCCACGTGCCTGACTCTAAGGAAAGCCTCTGAGCCTGCCGGTGTCCCTCACTGAGTCCACAGTCCATCTCTGAAGGCCAGTTCAAAAGAGGGAACGACGACAGACCCGCCGCCCTGACATCTGTTGACGTGCCATCCTGTCCTTCCTCACAGTAATCACACACCCCCTTCTGGACCCTTAACAGTCCGCCTACAGAGCCACACGCTCCGTGGCTGATCTCAGCCCCCACCACATGCTTCAGCACCTGGACACACCCAGCACCTGTATCAGAGCTCTGTTTGTGGATTTCAGTTCAGCCCTTAATGCTATCCTCTGACCGTCCGCTACAGCTGCAGGAACCCTGCCCCACCTGCGACTGGATTACAATCTTCCTCACCAGCAGGAAGCCACGAGTGCAGCTTGGTAGCCACCTGTCTACCCCCTCACCACCACCCGCACCTCCAGCCACCCCCCATCAGGCTGCTGTGTGGGTGGTGGGCTGATGCCATGTCATCACGAGGGATCTCCAGAGGATGTGCTTCCTCAGACTGCTCTGAATGAGGAGAAAGTTCACACTCAGTGACGCTCGGTCTCATGGTTTTGCTGTTTAATAAAGGCATATTACACAGTTAATTACTACATTCTCCCACAGCGTGAGGAGATGAATGGTTTTATGGTTGCCTAATTGCAAACTCTGTTGCCATCTATGATGCAAATGCACTTTGAGAAATTACTTTAACTTGCCGAATTGACCCTGGAAGGATTAGACCAGCATCCTTAATTAAAGCGCTGCCATTACATCAGTATCTGAGCCTTTTGTTTGCCCTCTGCTGGGAAATCAGGAACAAAGTTCCATCGATTAAGGTGACAAAAGGAGACCCCCCCGTCTTGATAAGGATGCAGAGAAACAGATGAACCACTTAAAAACCAGTCCATTGGATTCATTTAAATTTTGTTGGACAACTCCAATAGAATCACACATTCCAGCATCAACTGGAAGCATTTTTCACTGCAGCGAATAACTTTAAGGCAAGTTTCAATCTATTAGCAACCAAGAACAAGACATGTGAGCGTTGGAGCCAAAGTGCCAAAGAACACACGCAGACTGCAATGACCTCGTAAGGAAATCTAACAGATTCATTTTCATGCATGTTCTTATGATGGAAATGAAATAATCCGGGTACTTTTTCATCAGGCTGTCCTCCGCTGGCGGGGTAGTAGACCACACGGTACTTCTCCACCTGGCCTGGTGCGTGGGTCCACCTCACCCGGAAACTGCGAGCCGTGATCTCAGATGTGACCAGGTCCCGCGGCGCGGCCACAGAGGTGGGCGGGGGGGCGGGTCCTCCTCCCCCTGGAGTCCAGAGAAGGGAAAAGACAGGACGCGCTGCATCAACTATGTGTTTCGTTTCCAATGAGGATGGAGAGGTTTGCGGAGTCGGTGCCACTTATTGTCTCAAGTCAGTGTGCCATGTCTACAGGGTCTGCCTCACTTTTACTGTACATACAGTCACAGCGCCATGTACGCAGAAAATAAAGAGGATGACCTGTCAGGACGCAGAATTGTATTATTGCACTTTATCTAGCACACTAGGCATTCATTTTTATATGATTTATGAAAGTATGGAAAGTCAGTAACACATTTTCAGGCTACTGACTAAGAATCCATGACAGTAACATGAAACTGTCTGAGAAAATTCTGACTAAAACATTTGACTAAAATTTAAAAAAAATTTCAACAAAAACAAAATAAAATGAAAAATGTAATGCAATGTAAATGTGGTTTAAGCCAACTACAATTTTCAGTAAGTGACTAAGACTGAAACTATATTTAAAATTCTTGTCAAAATTAACACTGGAGGTAACCACACATCACTTCACAACTTCAAACTCAGAAAATGACAAACTGCTATTTTAAGCAGCGTGTGTGCAGGTATGTTTCATGACTGAGGGGGAATGTCATGGCTAAGATGAGATTGCTACGTGATATTAGATGGGGACTGGCTTTTTATTGCTCAGGGATCTTCTACAGTCATAATTATAACCAAAGGCATCAACAGAGTAATCACAGCACAAGCTGTCGGTGGGGTCACGTGACTCCGCTGAAACGGGCCACCGTTCAAACCTTTGAGCTCCTTGTCGAGCTTCTCCACTCTGTCGCAGACGGTCTTGGTGAGACCTTCCACGATGTCGCTCATCACGCCGAAGTCCGCCACATTGTAGACATGAGTTTCCTCAGGAGGAGAGGCGATGGCCCTCAGCTCGTTCTCATCGGCGTTTTTCACGCCTGGAGACAGACGGACAGACGGACGGAGAGACAGATGGACGGACAGACGGAGAGACAGAGAGACAGAGAGACGGACAGAGACAGACAGACAGACAGACAGACAGAGACAGACAGAGTGATCAGACTGACAGAAGTGGTCATATGAAAGGTGTTTGCAGAACGGTTTTGATGATGCAACATAATGAATATACGTAGTCTTTAATTTACCTCAGAGGGAAAAATGTGTCGAACTAAAATGAGTTTCCTCCAAAATTATTACTTATTGAAGAAAAAAAGCGTGCCAAGCACTAAACTTGGCTTTCTAAAGGTAATTCTCAAATTAATGTGTCACATTGTGTTGACCCGTGTGCTGACAATTACTGAAAATCCATTTTCAGGCTGCCATGCGTTGCCTGCTGCGGGCTGTGTGCGCTGCCAAAAACGACAAACTGACTTCCAAGACATCCTCAAACGCTCAGAAATGAGTCACTAATTAAGGTTTACCAGCTGAAATGTGTTAAAGACACTGTGGCAAGTTTTAGGCCAATGACTCCAAAACAAGCATTTTCACTGCCGACTGTTTTCCACAGATATCAGACTGATTTCTGTCCTTCAGGCAGCCGTTTGTTTCAGCTCATTGCAGTGAAATATGAAAATCAACTTGTGGAGAACGGTCACCTTTATGTTCTCCAGGGTTTCATAATGATTCTTTTCATTATTGATTAAGCTCTCGATATTGAAAAGGTTCTTTCACATCTTCCTAAAAACAACATCTTCAAACTGCTCGTTTTAACTGATCAACAGACCGAAACCAAAAGAGACCAATTTCCAATCATTCAAACAGCAGCAGATGAGAAGCTCTTTGAGCGTGCAGAGGAAGGAGAAACCTCATTGGTGGATTTTCTGCCCCGCCATTAATAAACTCACCATCTCAACACTACTGTTACAGGTAAAGAGCAGAGAGTTTGAAAAACCTTGAAATTAGACTGCGACTACACAGGAATAGAAACACCTTTCACTTAATGGATGCGCAGCCTTGAAAACTCAGAGCTGTCGAAAGAGAAATGGAATTATAATCTAGATTAGACTTGCTTTGTGATTTCAAGCATCGATCTCTAAATACGATGGTGGAACAATTCGAGCAGTCAGATGGCCGTCTTTGACTTTTTTAGCATCAATGACGTCTATAATCTTTCTGAACACGCCGTTCTCGTGTGGACGCCATCACTAAACATCTGGATTGTCAGTCTGTGTGCTGGTGCCTCGTACCGATGGCAAACAGCTCGATCCCAGCATCCCTCAGGCTCTGTGCCGGGGGAATCACGTCATCCTGTGACTTCCCGTCAGTGATCAGGATTCCTATCTTGGGAACGCCGGGCCTGGATCCCGACTCTGGTTTGAAGCTGTTCTCCAGGATGAAGGTCAGAGCCAGACCTGGAAGGACACAAAGACAGGAAACAGTGAGCACAGTGAGACGCAGGGGCAGCTCCGGACTGAAACACTGGTGCTGCTTCTCAGACCTCCACCTCCTGACAGTGAACCTGCAGACTGAAACAGCAGCAGACCCCTGTCATTCTTAAGACTACACTCACTCTCATTCTTGAGTGTTCAGACTTTAACTGACTTACAAAGACCCTCTGACTCACAGTCTTATCAGCTGAAGGCCATGAGGTCACAAACGTACTTAACACCAAGCTGAAAGGAGCTGCACTGAAGTGAATTTAATAAGCTGGCTTTGGTCCAAGACAACCTCTGAGCACTATCTGCTAACTGTGATGAGCACGGAGGACCTTAATAACTGGGGGGAGGCTGGGGGTTTGGCTGGCAGCGTACCGTACCTGTCAGTGTGTTTCCTCCTTTATACGGCAGGTTCTTCACAGCATCGATCACAGCCTCTTTGGTGGTGTGAGCGTTCAGATGCCACTCAATTCTGGGGTCTCCACTGTACTGAGCCAGGCCTGCAGACACAGTCAGTCATCGGCTACAACTTAATACAATAAAATATATTCTTCTGACTCTTTTTATTTACATTTTACATTAAAACTGTGGCTAGACAGCAGATTTGAGCCTGGCTGCAGCTCAACAAGGCACTTTAAAAGAAACCGTCCTCCAAATGTTCTGTTGTTTTTACAACAAAACCAGGGAATCAAAACCTCCTCACCAATCCTGGTCTTGTCAAACTCCACATTGAAGGCCCTGACCAGGTTTTCCAGGAACGTCCTGACCAGTCTGAAGTTGATGCGGCCGATACTCCAGGAACCGTCCACCAGGATAACGATGTCGGATATGGCCGGGGTCTTACACATGAAGCCCTCTTCAGCTAAAGACGAACAGACAAAGATAAAAACACTTATTTACAAAAAATGGTCCAAAGTCTCCTGGCCTGGTGGTGACAGTCTGGGGTGCAGAAATATACTGTAACATGATTTAAAAAGAACCTCCATGCTGTAAAGCATGAACCAGATAAAATGGGGTAAAGCCCACAGCTGCACACAGCTGCCGACAGCACACACACGATAAATGTGCAGCGGTGAAAGTAGGACAATGTGATGTGCAGCTTCTGTCCCAAAGTATTACAAAGTGTTTCATTAATTCTAATTCAGTTCAACACAGTATAATTAAACCCCGGAGGAGCGAGGTACTTAGTTTTAGCAGATGAAAAATAACAGCCCACTCTGTTGTTGTGTCTCAACAGTTTACTGGGGGATAAAAACAGACCAGACTCTAATGAGGCAACAGTAGTTCATTTACAAAAGCCAGTCCGGCGCACCATGAGCCAAAGGCCAACCAAATGAGGAAACAACCATATTTCTATCAGCCAATTATCTTTCACACGGAGCTTAGAAATCTCTGTGAGCTTGGGTCTCTGTGGAAAAACAATGGAGTCATTAAGGGTACTGGTTTTAATCCCATTAGGTCCAATAATAAGAATGAAGAAATACAGCCAAAATGCTGCTGAGCAAGGCACTTCAACCCCCAGCACTAATCTGCTTGAGGGCTGTTTATTGAAGTGTAATTGTGCCCATCAGTCACTTCAGTGCCCATGTTAAATTCCCTCATCCATTTGGATCAAAATCTCTTGTTTTTTTGTTTGCATTTTACACATTTATGTCAACCAAGGGACATTACGCTTATGTTGTATGTGCCTGAAGTAAGACATATACTTCTTTAAGAGCATGTAGTGTTTGATACCTTTACACTCACTGTATGTTTCAGTCTCATTACACCTCAACAGGAAGCTGTGTTCATGCTCTGATAAACGTCTGGTCAGCACAAACTAAACTTGGCGTTTCATTTTCCTTTCTACCGACGTGCTCTCGAACAACAAACCCAACGTCAAAGCGGTCAGAAGCCGACAGAAGACGGCTGTGGTTGCACTGAGAGATGCTTGAGTGTGAATGCTTTAAAGAAAGTGAAGTGAGGTGGTGCTGTGCAAGAGCCCTACGTGCCCAGCAACCCTTCCTTGAACAAACAAAGCTTAAGAAAGCACACACACGCACACACACACACAGAAACACAGCCATGAGGCGGTAATGAAGACAATAAAGAGAAAAGCCCGATGGTTTACCTTCACACTGGATTAAGCAAAAGCTGTCAGAATAACACTTTACTGGTAGGACGATCTGCATTAAGCTTTAGCTTCAGCTCAAACGTGACACATACTTGGCCCGGCGCTGCCATGGTCTGACATGTGAGACCTGCTAGCACACAATTTCTTATCCTCCAGATGTATAAGACAGAATATTTCTTTCAGGTTGCAGCATGTTTGAACATCTCGGGAGGCTGAAAGGGTTGTGTGTTTGAAGGGGTGGCGAGGGCATTCTTCAGCAGTCATTTCATTCATCATTGACAGGAACTAAGAAGTGTATCACTCCTTACAAGTCTCTACAGTGTCGGAATTTAACCTCCTCCTCGGTCGACCGGCGGAGCCTCGGTGCCACTACTGAACGCGACTTTAGTGGGCAGATAAAAGCTGCGACACGTCATGTAAGAACGAGGCCTGAGCTTGGCAGTGATGATGAGCTGCTGAGCGATAAATTGATGAGAAACTGAAGGCACTTTTTTTCAGCGTGTTGGTGATACAGAAGGTTCCTGCGTGTGTTTTGTGTCTTTAGCGCTGAGGAATAGTTGTAGGCTTCAAACCACAACAGCAAACGTCACCTGCGAATTAAAGTGGTAAAATGAGGCACTGCTGCAGACAGCTGGTGGAAGAGTCCTGATTTGTCTGATTGTTGGCTTTACTGTGATTTACAGGAGGAAACTGTAGAGAGCATTAGCTTCCAGCTGACAGATTTATTTCACCAAACAGCCATAAACTGCTTAATATTACTATTAGAATGCAGCTTTGTGAGGGAGAACTTGCAGGGAGAAATGAACTGAATGATCCTGAGACGTTTCACAAGACTGATTTCAAAACATCTTCAGCTGAAACATTCACATCACCGTGCACATTATTAACTTCAGCAGTTTCAAAAACAAGTCAAATTTCAAATCAGACTAAAATTATCCTTTCAGCTTCCTTTCTGTGCCTTTTTGAAGGACACATCACGTACCTTTCTGTCTGCTTGTGGTATCTATTTAAGTTATTTTCCTCATTAATTTTGACATAAATGACAGACTTATCTGTAAATAATCAATTAAGCACTTTTGACAAGATATTCAATAATGCAGTATTTGCAGTAGAGAGCAGTACAAGGACACGCGTCTGAACCTTGTTTGTGGCACATTCTGTGTGTACCACAAGTGTGTACCACAAAATGTCTGCAGGTTGTCAACTGCTATCTGTATTCATGCCATTACTACATATTTCTTGGAACTCGGAGATGCAGGTGACAAACCCTGAATGATGGATTTTGTGAGGAGCAAGGGTTTAGTGGATTTAAGGACGGAGAGGGAGGATGGTTCTCAGTCAATACAGGAAGTGAAACTGAAGGGCAAAACAGTGCCTTTGAGCGGCCAGGGAGACAGAACTGGCTTCCTTTTAATAGCACGTCGGGGAAAATGGCAGCACCTGGACAGATGGCGAAAAAGGAAGAAGGACAGAGACAGAAGAAGTGGCGGTAAAGGAAAAGGCTGTAACTGATGCATATTAAAGGGTGTAACTGCACAAGTGAGTCTGCTGCGAATACCAATGTTGTGTTTCTTTCTGCTTGATTTCCTAATCTTCCCCTTGGCATTTGTTTTCTTTTATTTCTTATTCTCTGTGAGCTCTCTTTCCTGATTCTTTTGGTTTCATATTATCTCCAGCGCTGCTCCGTTTTATTACTTATTTATGCTGCAATTGCAATATGTGTCTGTTTTCACTTAACGGCTACACATAGTAATTATACGAGGGCAAAAAAACAAGATAAAAGTAAACAGGATAATGAGGAAGAATAAAAATAATGGAACAGGGATGCTGGAAAGGAAAGAAAAGAGACAGAGAGAGATAAAAAAAAAAAAAGAGAGAGATCAGCGCTCAGCTCAGCGGTGAGCAAAACCAGAGGGTGTGGTCCACTAAGAAAACAATGGTCCCGCTCAAAGACGTGATCCCCATAATTTCTGTGTATTTTAATGTCCATGTTGTGATCCTACATGACTTCTGCACAGGAAGTGATGGCTTTGATTTCTGGTTTGCTTGAAATAACAGAGCAAACACAGTGACCTAAGAAAACCGAAGAAGAACCCAGAGAAGAGGCGACTGGAGGACGATGCAAAGGGACGAATCCACTTTACTCCAGAATCTCAGTGACAAGCAGAAAATCTCCAAATAAACCCCAAAAAATCAAGACTGACAAAGACTCTCACTGACGGCTCTGTCCATGTTTCTTTGTGTATCATCACACAAGAATTTAAGATGTTGTGGATTGCAATGACGTAGCAGACACACCACACGGAGGTCAGTTCTAATCACTTCTGGGTTTCTTCCGAAGACAATCTACAGACACCTACTGTTCAAAAAAGCTTCAAAAAAAGCAAAAACTTTAGTAATGAGCTTTATTTAGCTACAATTTTACAAACATTTGTAAAAATTAATTTGACATTATCATATAATGGACGTATGATTCCACTGAAAGAAAACTTGAATTCCTGGAGCGGCTGTTGTGTTTGTGATGTTTTGCTGTTGATTTTTAGGCACAAGCCGAATTCCATCTAGTTCCATTAAAGTCAAGACAAGGCAGACATCTCCACAGCCGATAGTTCCAGAACTCAGAAACTCACACCAAAACAACCTTATAGGACTATAGCGAAGAGGAAAAACTCTACCTGACCTGTCCCTCTAATATGTGAGGACAGCCAGCTGAACTCCCCCTGAATGCAGAGACTAAGACACCTCTGATGCCGAAAGCAAAGAAGGAGCTTCATGCTTCGTCTCACTCTGGGAAGCTGCTTGTTGCTGGCAGTCGTTTTCTGTGATAAGAAACTTCTCAGATATGATCTGAAGGTCCAGATGAGAGACAGAGTGGATGGATGTTCAAGGCAGTGACGAACTAAGACAGAGGACTCGAGTCTCAGCCATGACTGACTAACGAGGTATTCCTTTTGTAACACAAAACACCTCAACACTTCACCTGTCTACCAAGTCCATGTCCTAAATTGGTGCGAATTGCCCTCTGGAGGCCACAGAGACTTAAAACAGGAAGGATGAAATGTGTGTGAGGGGGCAAGGAAGGAATAAAGGGAGAGAACAGGAGGAAGGGAACAGAAACTTACAAAAGAGAGGTTTGTTGACAGATTCTTCAACCACATAGCTATTAGCAGAGAGGCCCCTCAGGCAAAGTGTTTCTCCACAGGTCAAAAAGTCAAAACGGTGCAGGTCTGAGACACATCCCGAGACAGCGAGGGTCAAGACTATCAAACAGAGGATGTGACCCAAGTCGGCTCAAGGTAAACATTATAATGAATGCTCTCTGTTTGCTGACATCCTCATACATATTCATGACTGCAGGCAGGGCCCACAGGTTGATGCAGGCTGTGCTCAGCCAGGATCCTGAAAGCCCAAATATACAGAGCCAGGTACCAACTCTGGAATACACTATTTCTCATGTACGTGCTCACACTGAATCTTTACACTTAGCCGTGAATCACTGCAGAAAAGAAGTGCAATGGGCCCACAGCTGTAAAATGACCATCATCCATATTTTTCTTATTGCATGACGATGTAAAATTGTAAAATGATCAAAATTCCACCAATTAACAATGCAAAAGGCAAAAGTCACAGAAAAAAATCCTCCGTTTTGTTGGAATAAATAAGGCAAGCTACCAAACATTGTACTGTCTAATAAAGGACGGTGACAAAGACACAATCAGAAGACCTCCAATGAAACGTCCAGCAGTCAGAGGAAAGTCAGGGCTAAGCTAACAGCCTGCAGCAATGAGGTCAGAGCTGCGACTGCACGGCCAATACCTGCTGTGTCAAAGGTGAGCGCCTCAGGGCTTCACGTGATAGATATATCTACGCTCGGCTAATTTACCTGCCAGGAGCCGACAGGTCAGCTGCCTGTGATTCCACCACTCCATGACAGCTTGTGAAGCAAATTTCATGTCCAGCTCATGTGGATTCCACGAAGTCACCCGTGTGGAAAGCTTTCAGCTTTCACATGTACAGAAGTCAACATGTTTTTCCAGACGCCTGTGTGATACCTAACCTAAAGCTGTTTACCTGTAAATCACACCTGTCTACTTCTATTCATTTATGGAATTTCAAAGAAAGAAGGCTTTACCTTCAAAGCGCAGGCTGAAAATCATCCTGGTCAGCTAACAAGTTTCCATCTTCAAATGCAATTTGTGTTGAGTGTGTGGTGACTCGAAATTTGAACCTTGACCGTATTAATCAAAAATAAAATAAAATCAAATAGGTCATAATTCATTATATATTTTGGGATGAGGCAAGTTCTCCATTAAGGTTCAGAGTTATGGCTAATGTTGGTGCTAAGGTTTAAAACTTTCCAGGTTCTTGCTCCACATCTTCTCCAGAGAGTATCAAAGATGTTTTAAACAGCTTTCCACCAACAAAAGAACACCCTGTGACTCTTGTGACTCCTTGATGGCAAATCCAGGGCTTTCTACAATTAAGCATAATAAAAAAAAAAGAGGGCAATCAGCACCTTGAGGTAAGAGCAGCGACCTAGCTTAGGATGCAGCTCCAGGTTCCTCTGAGCCCCAGACAACATCTCTAATCTCACGTGCCTCCTGTCACCCTGGTCACATTACATCTCTAAACCAGGCAAACACCGTAGGCAAATTCATGGAGTGCAGAGGAAGCTCCTCTTCCAGTGCTGTGACCCATGTTCAGAACACAGTGGCCTGAACAGACATTCGCAAGCGCAGTGGAAGTACAAGACGTGTCACAGACTTCAGGCAACTCCATCAAAAACAAAGCAATGGAAATGTGAACAGGAAAAGTGAGTATGACCAGCACACGCTCTCTTTAATCAGCTGTCACTGGGGAACCCACGAGCAAGGCACTGAGTTTGGAATTGCACCAATGAAGCTTCTCAGGGACTGAGTGTTCTGCTCCCTGGTGTGAAGATGTCCAACAATATAAATGTGAAGCAGGATGTTCGGTTACTTCGCTCAGCACAAAGAGCGTCCCTGAGACCATAAAGGTTGGAGGTAAACAGAAAGTTTGCAGTTTCCAGAAAATAAGTGTTGCAATGCCACAAATCTATAACCAGTTCCTCTGAGTATTACTATCAGCATCAGGCCTGAGGAACATTTTTCATACGCAGGAAGCCTCTTGTTTGTTGTGGAGCCAGTTTGGTTCCTCAGTTCCTCTGCAACATGCACAAATGATCCGGCTGGATGAGCCTCAGTCACAGCAGACCAACGCACCTCATCACTGTCAAAGTAAATCTAAACAAAGACAGCAACGTTTGTGAATCACAGCTCGTTTTAAGAGTGAGAAATAAATGGCTTTACAGTTCAGAAGAAGTTCAGAAGCTCTTTATCGGATGGGTTTCTATAGTCGCCTCTCTGAAGAGGGCTTCCAAGTTTCTTTGAAATCTAATTTATAGTAAGATTGAGCCAAAACTACAAACCTATTTGTCTTCGTTGGGCTGTAAAACTTTCTTAAATGTTCAACTCTACATGTCTCCAAGGCATTCTTAAAGACCAACTGTCTGTGCTCCTGCTCTGCTGCTATGGTGTCTTTATTGCTATTCCCATTTACTGACGCTATTACAAGCCTCAGCATGGAGAGTGTGACTGAAACAGTTGGCTTTCAGGTTTAGGTCGCTAAATCCAACATCGCAGTGAAAAATTAGTCAGGTAAATGTACAAAAAGCAAGAAAATCTGAATGCTTCAAGTGACCAAAAGTAAATGTTTCAGGGTAACTGCAGATGATTTTCGCCGGCCTAATTCTTTCCTCCACTGTCAGCACACTTTGCCATGCGATATCAGTAACATGTGATAGCATCTCCAGCCTGTAGACAGAATATCGCAAACAGCTGGGCGGGTCAAGCATAATCAGAGTGTATCCGACATCACACCAAGAAGTACCGAAGCTATGCATCGCCCTGCTGTAATGAGACACTTATCCGGAGACTGGTTTGTGCAGAAGAATGCTCTAAATGAATCCACAATGACACAGGAACAGCTCAGTGTGACATACGAGCAATCTGACTGCTCCCATGAAGCACTGGGCAGTGAGACGAGTGCTGCAGCAGCAGCAGCAGCAGGGTTTCCACCAAGCAGATGAGCAGTGATTCTGACACATGTAGAGATGGAAATGTGACTCTTCCTCGGATTCATCAACTCTCACACTGGAGGGAAACTGCAATTATGCACCACAGGAACTGTTCAGCGTCAAATCCTCCTCATCATAATGAAGAAACTGGAAGCGTTAGCATAACCTGGATAACATTCCTATATCATAATACAACTCCCAAATTTTTATAACTTCTTTGTAAAATTATTCTAAACGAATGACAACATTGTGGAGTTGACAGGTGGCTTCATCTTAGACTCCTTCCCACCCCATCCTTGTTCTCTGAGGAGAATAAATGTATTGAGTGTGTAATTTTCTACCAGTCTTTAAAAAATCAATCAGCATCACTCAAACAAATCTGCAGCTCTGAAGCTCTGAAAGGTCAGCTTTGTTTGGTTTGGTATCAGCGGCCTCTTTCCATTCTGTGCCATACAGGTAAGAAGATGTTGCTGTTTTGCTCCTAAATTGCTGATTTATGTAAAATAAAGGATGATGCAGCCTATGTGCAGCACATCAAGCTCCATCCATTTGTTTTGCTAACTACAATCACCTGCTAACATCACAGAAGAAGAAAAGAGCTACACCTCCAGAAAGTCAAAGTGCATCTACAGAATATCCAGGGAAGACATCAAACTCCAGCCAGCACAGTCTGTTTGAGTGTTGACTGACTGAGTCTTGAGCTGAAATAAAACAGTGATCAGTTTGGAACAAATGTTAGCATGTAAACATACACAGTCACACAGGTGTAATTTTGCGTTTGGATAAATCCACATCATTGAAGGTGATTTTACATGCAATACTTTTTATTTGAGTTTCCCAACCCTCCCAAAAACTGTTGAAAGACAGTTTTTTTTTGTCGGCTTCAGAGCTGTGATCCATCACTGTGACTTAATAACGATGAGCTAAAATCTTTGAGACAGACTGTACGTCACCTCAGAGGCAGAGCTGTATCATCTTTGGACCAGAAGACTACTACTTGTCAAAAATATAATATTATAATGTGCACATTAGTGAGCCAGCTGCACCTGAGGGCTAAAATCTCCACCAGCCCAGCAGTAAACACAGATGAAACTCAGTGGCAGATGAATCACCACCTGCCACACTTTTCACATGATAACGTCCACACACTCCTTTAGACAGTGAGCCAATCAAATCAAAGCAAATCTATAAACTGGTTGAATCTGAGACCCTCCCACTGATTAAAGCTGCAAAGTTGTTATTTGCAGGGGTGTGTGAAACAAATGTCTGCATTCATAAATACCAGTAAAGCTCCATTTGCTCATTCACGCTGCAACAAATACTGCTAATGCCACTACTCTACTAGCACTACCGCCGCTGCAAATAATATTACTCAAGATATTACTACTATTAGTAATATTTAGTTAAATTCTATCACTAAGGTAAATAATGATTAACACCGACTGCATTCCAACACTGAGCAGATTTGAAACAAAACACTTAGATCGAGAAAACAAAAACTCAACAGAACAAGTCGATTATTTGTTTCTAACAGTTCTTGTCTTTCTGCCTTCTTTAGATAATTCAAGTGCTGAACTTTGTACATGACCATGAAAAAAAGCACAGTACATGAATTCTTCTGGATTTCTTTCCAGGATTTGTTTCACTGTGAAGGAATTGACATCTGAACCAGATGAGCTAATTTTGGAGGCTGTCTGAAGAAAAAGGCACAGCGGTGTTAAAACAGGTGGAGGTGATGTAACTTTGTCATGAGGGGATATTAAACCTGCCCCACCGTGTCACACAGGTCGCAGCAGTGACAACACACCTGTCAGCAATGTGCTGCAGCGAGCTCTTGTTGACATTATTTTCACAGGTACGTCGACACCTCTGGGGACTGAGATCACACTGTTTTCAAGCCAGAGCTGTGAAGAGGCACTGAGAGTGTGTGTGTGTGTGTGTGTGTGTGTGTGTGTGTGTGTGTGTGTGTGACAGAGAGAGAGACAGTGCGAGACAGACAGACAAAAAAGGGAGAGTGAAGTGAAGAAAACTTTTTCATATTCTTTAATGAGAAGTCTCACAAAACTAAGAAAAATGAAACTAAAGTCTGACACACACACACACACACACACACACACACACACACACACACACACACAGCAACAGAAAGAATACATCTGACCAACTACAGCGAAACTTGCATGGAGAGAGAGAGAGAGAGAGGGAGAGAGGGGGAGGGAGAGAGAGAGTCAAGGTGGAGTCAAGGTGAAAGACAATGAAACAGAAAAACCCAGTAAAGACAAAGTTAAAGAAAGATGGATAGAGACTGAGAGAAAAGGACAAAGGGAAGGCAACAGAAAAAAGGAAGAAATAAAAAAGAGACAAAAGAGCAAGACTGACATAAAAGACAGTCTAACACAAAAGACAAAGAAAGTTGATGATGAGAAGAAAAGCGATGAGATGGAAAGAACCAGAAAGTGTGAGAGAGAAGGAGAGAGAAGGTGTCTTTTCGCTCTGTCTAATCTGCAGGAAAACAAGGCGACAGTCAGCTCTGAAAACCTCGAGGGAACGGACCAGATATTTACAGCACAACAACAAAGACTAAAACAAACAAACACACAAAGAGAAAAGAGGAAACAATGGCAGCCATGGACAGACACAGTGGATGGTATTCCCACGATGGAGAACGTAAAGAGAGGAGAAGAAACCAGAAATTCATTGGTCTAATGCACGAAGGAACAAAGACAGAAGACAAAACTAATCACATTTCAGGAGGTCGAATGAGATACTGACAAAGAGTTTCCAAACACTCATCCAAGCATTGGTAGAAGAATTAGTAGAATTAAACGAACAAACAGTCCACGTTCATGTTTGTGTCACATCATGAAACCTGCTCAGATCAACTCCGTGCTCAAGGCGAAAAGTATGCATGACCATCAGAAACCATGCATCCCACAATCAGCAGCTGAGACGTTTCGGCCTCATCTTAACCCTCCACAGTCTGGAGGAGATCAGTCCGTCCCTGATGTGCAGCACATCCCTCAGTTCGGTGTCTCTGAGCTCATTACGGTGGCTTCATGAACGAACTCTGTACGTTCAGCAGCCTGCAGATCGGACCAAAGCAAAAACCAGAGACAGCGCTGAGCGTCTCCATGCAGCTGGCTTCAGATTGTCCCCGGGTCTGTCTTCCTGCTCCCCATCTGTCTCCCTGCATCCCCTCATTCCTCACATCTAAACGAGGTTGTCACACTGTCAAATAGAAGGTGATGGAGCGTCAGCTGCACTGAAACCGCTCCACCCCGCCTCCATCTCTCCTTCTGATTTCACTAAATCAACATCTCTTCTCATCTCTGGCCTTCCCAGCGCCCTGCACAGATGAGTTATGGGTTCATCATTCATCCTTATTAGTGGCGTAGCAGATTGACATCACATTGAGATGCTGATGCGTCCCTCTTCTTCATCTGCAGCCTGCTGAAGGACAGCGTGTGTGTCGAAGGCTTTCCAATAGTTCAAGCATTTGTTTTAATTCTCTAACTCCAGCTGGACCTGACCTGAGCACCTGGTCAGAGGGAAACTGGCTCTCATCACAGAGGACACTGTAACCCTGAACATCAGGTCACTGGTATAAAGCCCCTCTAGACACATAAAACACATTAAAAATGAATTCTGTCTGTTAATACAGGACGTGAATGAGTCTGCACACCAACACCTGCTAATTACTCCATCCAATTTGTTTTTTACCCTTTGAGCTGAGTATGATCTTACTCCCTTATGATGGACGAGAAAGCTTTTCCTGATCAAAACTGTGCTGAGAAGTGTCCTGTATGCTTTTGAGAAAGCATGCAATTTATTAAACCATGAAAAAATGTACATGCGAACAATCGTGCAGCTAATCCATCAAACCTCACATGACGGATATTCACAGCTTACACATGCTGCTCCCTGTCTACATGTCAACATTTGGCAGAAAAAGCAATAAATTAAATAAATTGAGTGTGTACAGCACCATATTGTGTACACGGGAAAAAAACACAAACAAATTGTCATCAACATGTCAAAGTATTGACAGAAGCAGCAGTGCAAACCCACTTCCTGACTGTCCTCGTGCTCAGCCGACACTGTTGGTGCTGACGAGTTCACCCGAGCGGCACTCTCCGTCACAGTGCACGTACACGCTCGCCACAGAGAAACCAACTGTCCACGTCACAAAAGAAAAGCAGATGAATCGTGTGAAAACTTGTCACAACTTCTTCACTCTTAGAGCGTATGAGAGGAGAAACGTCCCAGCTGCTTCACTGAAGATGCTTATTATCGAAAAGTATCCAGAGTTTTCACAGGACTTCTGAAGCTGGATTTCTAAGATGTATTTTGATGAGCATCATTCTACCTACCACAGTCTGACTGGAACCAATCCCAATCCACCTCATTTAGGCAGACTACGTAGAGACTCTCTTTCTCCTCCAAAGCCACATGCAGGTTTGGAAAAAGCTTTCATATTTCTACATTTCTGGGCAAACTCAGACCACACAACCAGTGTGAAAGCGCCTGATTATGAGCACAGGAATGTAAAGTAGAGTCGCCTTGAACAAACGAGGAGAAAACTACCTCTGGATAAATACAGGTTAGAAAAGTACACATTTCATTCCCCAGATAGTTGCGGGGAAACCTAAATTAAGCGTGCGCCTCAATCTTATGTCACACATGTTGTGTTTTGTCCTTTTCTCTCAAACACACGCTGCCCTGATGAATGGAACATGAGGTCCAAGCTGTGATTTCATTATTCCTGCTTGTCCTCTGCTGACACGGTCTAATTATTGTGGCCTGAACAAATGGACCAGGAATTAGACCTCAATAAATGGGTCGTGTCAGTGCTGCACACACACAGATTGGCCTTGTGTTCAATGTCTCTGTAATTGAAGGGTTGAGTCCAAAGTCCAGGCAGAGACCATGTCTTTGACCACAGCACACGGCACTGAACGTCAAGCTGAAAGGAAAACTCTGCAGCTCATATGTGGAGGTAAAAGATGGAGCAGGTGCAGTCAGTACATGTTAAAAATTGAGTCCGTCGCTGTTACGTAAGCAGTCAGATCAACTATTTGGATGAGAAAATGGCGCATGAAGAGCTTTAGATTGGAGGTGGACTGAACTGGTGAACACACACCAGTGGTAGGGTAGCCATCATTGTAGCCATCACAAGCAATGGGAGTTCATGCTCAAGGACACTTTGACATGAGGACTGCAGGAGCTGGGGATGGAACCAACAACCCTGCATTCAATGGAAGACCTGCTTTACCTCCAGACCCAAAACAGCAGCCTCCAGATTTAGCTTTTACCATCCAGGCAGGCTGCAGTCAGACAATTCAAGACACATTTGTGGGTGTGCCATCTTTTATTTTCACATCTAAATGAGTGGTTATTCAGTTTAACTGGAAAATAGATTAGCACCTGAATGTCTGATCAACGGGACGGCTAAGTCCAAAACATATGAAAATAACTCCCTGGTTCTTCTTGTATTTGTTACTCATTAAGACAGCTGAATGGCTGCACAGGTACACTAACACTGCAAACACTGCAACTGATAATTTGTTTATTTGTGCATTTTAAGGCTGCTATCCAGTGACGAGTCTTTAGATTCTCAGAAGCGTTCATAAATCTCAGAAGAGCCAACACTCATAACGTCATTATTACCAAGAAATTATAACTTTGACAAAAGAGAGGTGACAAAAAGTTCATTGTGATGGATTACAAAGTGAAGAAAGCTTCAAGTTTGTGCAAGTTCATCTTCACGGGGCAGAGCCGATGGCTGCCTGCATGGCAGGAAGTCTAATGCAATCTAAAAAGTTTGATTTTTAAAAAGGTACGCAGCATTGTGGCATTAAAGGATTTACAGTAAAAAAAAAAGAAAAAAAAGTGAATGCCACTTTCACCTCCAGCTAACCTCAACGTTATATCCTTGTGAAGATATCTGCTGCACATGCAGAAGGTTCAGGAATGTAAGGACACACACATACTTTCCAGTGTCAATTATGCGCACCGGTGAGTAGACAAGACAGTGATGTAACTCAGACCGACAGCGCCGACAAATACGGACAGCGTGCGCTAATTCAGATGGATCACAGAAACATGCCCTTGAATTATTGGGATTCCAGTTGGATAAGACAGTGTATCAGGATATAACTGTAATGTTACACAAGCAAGCCCACACTTGCCTGCCTGTGCTGATATGTAACACCGAGTACCTGAAAGATTGTACAATCCTGAGAAAGGTCAAAGCAAAGCGCAGCTTTTAAAACGGTTTGAGCACAGCCGTGACAGTAGAACGGGACCATGATTCTTGATTTAACTATGTTTAAAGTATCCAGATACAAACCTATCGACCAACCACTTTATTTAAGTGTCCTTAAGAAGTTTTTAGGATGTTGAGAAAAATACATTTTTAACTTCAAGCACAAGGAACGAAGTGTCAGTCAAGCTTCAGCCGAAACTCAGACACCCAACAAATATCGACAAGCCATCCGCCTTTACACAATAAGTGCTGCCATGGAAACTAGTAGGAGTCTATGTGAGACAGCACCTGTGTGTGTGTGTGCATGCGCGTGTGTGTGCGCGTGTGTGTGTGTGAAGTCTCCACCGTTTGTTCTATAAGAGAATAAAAAGCCTCTGGCAGCTTGGATGAGGGAGAGCCAGATAAAGTCATTATCTGCCGATGACATCTGTGGGTTTTCAGACGTTCAGGTGAGGCGCTGCTCGCTGAAAACTAAGGTTTCACTGTTCGGTTAGCAATATTCAACAATGCAGCTGCCAAATCTCACATTTTAGAGCCATCTGTTCCACCTCGAATCTGTGAAAATAAAAGTTCAGACGACTGCCACGAGTCAAAAACACAAACAGCGTGTTCATGTGTTCATAGTTGGAAAAAACGCCTCGGCGTACGTGCCGGCATTTGAGACAGTTTGAGGACTAATCCAAACAGATTTTGAAGTACAAAACTTCTCAAAATTCATGCAGCGCCACAGAGAAAACTGCATAAGCCCTATTAAAATGGCCGGTGCTTTGAACACAGTGCTAAAAAGCCAGTTTGATGAAAGGAGATCTGGCTCTGAGGAGCAGTGAAGGTCTTATCTGTATCACAGAACAGGAGCTGATGTTGCTCCTCCTGCTGTTTTCTGAGGGAACAGGCGTCCACATGAAAGGCTGGCCTGGCCATTTCAGGACAGTCTGAAGTGTGAGAACATCCCATTACAGATGTTTCAGTTGTGATGTCTCTGAAAAACATCCTGAAAGGTCGACAGGAGGATTGGTGATGTTTAAATGGCAGCTGTGTGCTGAGTTTGTGCATACATGTTCATCCTCTGGCTGTCTGGAAAGCAAACACAGCTTTCTTTCATTTAAAATCCAGTCAATATGAATGCAACTACAAAGCGCCTTCAGCAGCTTCTTTACAGGGAGCAAAGGGTGGCAAAGAAACAAAAACAACATCTGAAGGCCAAAAACAACAAACCTGAAAACATCTAAGAGCTTTCTGGAGTTGAATTCATGAAGAATTTAAATAAAATTAACATTTCTTTCGACTGAACAGAATGATTAAACTGTGATAAAAAAGACAAAGAAGAATGACATCATGATTTTAACTATTAAGGAAAACAGAAAAACACTTTTTCACACTTTGTGAAGACGTGAGTTCCTGAACTGTCTGTCCACATGGAGCAGAAGACGCCTGCATGCAGGTAAACTACCAAGCAGCAAAAACAAGATCCTTTATATCTGCTTTCATTTAAGAAAGTTGATGAATTTAACTCTTCTTCCCTATTCCTAACAGTAAGCCGTTGCTGGAATAGAGCTGCATTTGAAGAAGCTCTCCGTATGCTGCATGCTCTTCCTCATCTCTGAACATCTGCAACATGCAGCTATGCTAACTACACGAACAACTAACTGAAGCGGTGTATTTAGCCACACTGTGACCAAAACACAAATATTAGGAAAATCTGGATGGACAAACGGGAATGATAAAGCCAGCAAAGCCAGCGTCACCGTTTGGGTCCGCCGTAACTGCGGTGAATCCAAGCTAACTTTTCAGAGCTACCTTTCCAGCATCGCTTTAAGACAAACTGTAGAGCCTGGCAGCCGTCCGAGCACATAAGTATCTGGGTGACCTGCAGAGACAAGCGTGCAGAAAAGCAGACATGCAAAACAACACCAGCAGACAAATAAGCAGCCAAATCTCCAGACTGTCAGCCATGCAGGCAGGCAGGCAGGCAGGCAGCTGTTAAAGGCCTGATCAGCAGCAAGGCAGCAGCCCAAGAACAGGCCTGTGAGGCTATAGCTGAGGTATTCAGCAAGTGTGGGCAAGGAGCGGGCTGTCAACTATGAGCACAGAAAAGCAGACGGAGAGAGGAGAAGCTGTAAGAAAGCAGGGAGAGGTGGAGGGAAGGCACCGCAATGGTACTGAGAGGGCTGAACGGGAAAACTAAGAGAGAAGCGAGGGGAAGGGAGGAAAACAAGGGGGCAGTCTTATCATGATGAGCAACACTTTAATCCACCTTTGTGTTAATATGAATTTAACTTTCAGCAAATGTGATCTATGACTTATATCCTTATCTTCTGCAGAGAGACAACGTGCATCTGCACAGTCTCGATTACAGCAGATGGAAGAAGAAAGAAGACAGATCAATGACCCGCTCTTCTTCCAGAGCTGAGGCCAACGGATAAATAAACCTTTCAATCAATCAACGTCTGTTTTCATATCCTGGTAGGAAGGATTGTTCCAATATCAAGCTTAAGACTGATGCTGAAGTCAGAGTTCAGGTATCATGGCAACAAAAGAAAAGACAGACAACAGGGAGGATAAAATTGGAAACGTTGGAGGAAGTGCATCTAAAATCAGTCTACACATCGACACTGTACATTATGTACTCGCACTACACAAAGTGTGACATAATGTCTAATAAAGAGGAAAAGGAAGGTAATGACCGAAAGACAAACAGTGTCAAAAGACAAGAGGTCGAAGAGAGTAATGAGAAAAATGTTGGACAGAACAAAAAAAGGGTTCAAACAGAAAAAGGCTGATGAGAAAAGAGAGCTAGAGGGGATGACAATAGAGCTGTGCTGGAGGAGCGTGTGTGTGTGTGTGTGTGTGTGTGTGTGTGTGTGTGTGTGTGTGTGTGAGGCAGGGGGTGGAGGCGGAGGCGGGCGGGTTCAATAAGGCAGGCAAAGAAGGTGGTGGTGGGGTGGAGTCAAAAAAAAAAAAAAAAAAAAAAGCGTTTTATCACTGGTCTGCTGCTCTCTCCCCATCTGTCCCCTTTAGCCTGCAGCCAGTTAGAGCAGTTTGGACAAATAGCAGGTGACTCTCACGCACGCACGCACGCACGCGCGCGCGCGCGCGCACACACACACACAGAGTATCTATAGTATAAATGGCTGATGGAGATTCACCGTTCAGCTCCTCTTTGTTGGTGTCAAGCCTGAAAGGAATTCATCAAACAGCTTCCTGCGATTTGCTAAAACAACACAAACTCACCATGAACTCTGAGGCAAACAACCCAACACAAGTCAGTCATGTTGGGTTGAGTGACAACTGGCAGCATTTATCAGCCGTAAAAACAAAAGCCTTTTCATCGGCGGGGGTGTTATTTCACAGCGCACACAAGCAGCTAAAAAAACGTGAAACCGAAATCTACAAAGACCTGACGCCACACATAACAACTGTTTCCACCAACACATGACTCTGTGGTCTTAAGATCAGAAAGGAGAACCTATAGAACGACTGAGTAAACATCAAGAAAACATCACTAAACAGCCCTTAAAGTGCAAGAGACGACTGAAACATTGATCAGAACCTGTTTGCTTTGCTAATTCATGCTGCAGTGAGATGATGGAAAGATGAGGGCAACAAGGGCTGATCACTCGTTAGCTCTGTGCAAAGAAAACTTCATTTAAAATCAACGTACTCCCAATTTGCCTCTCCCTTCTTTTTTTTTAACTTCTCCTGAGTGTTTTGGACATTTTATGACACTCTGGCCAAACGCCAGCTCTCACTGCCAACACCTCGGCCACGCGACATGACAGACAACGGGATCTCTGACGAACATCACCAACTGTTACTATACTGGTCCCAGTCTGACCAGCCCTCACTCTTCCACCGATGGCCTGCCTCCTCCAGTGACAGCTTCTGCTGCTCGACTCCTTTATGTTCACAGGTAACGCTGGTTAACTGGAGGCGACAGATGAACAAACAAAAACTGTTTGTTTTGCCATTTTCTGATGTATAAGATTTGTGTTCCCATGACTGTTGCAAACATTTAGGCAGTACAGACATATATTTTCAATTGAAATTAAAGAAGAAATGAATCTTCCGACATAAGAACTGGCTGATTTGCATGTTAGGAGTGTTTTCTGCAGAAAATGCACGTCTGTCGTCATAAACGTGTAAAAATACAGTTATTAGAGTGACGCACAAAGAGAGGAAACAGAAGAAAGCTGATGCAGAGTAGCAATCTTGCAACACCCAAGCAGCAGTAATGAGTCAAAAAAGGACTTTTATGGAAGTCGTAGCTGTAATTATCTCAGCGTTTTGGATCAGATCCTTTTGGACGCGCTGCTCGCCTCCTCCCTCCCTCCAGTCTGCCATCGCTCTCTCTGCTTCGACTCATCTTGTGCAGCTAGTGGAAAGACAGCCGGTGAAGTCTAGCACCCATTTGAAAACATCTGTCGAGCCACCAGAGGAACGGCTGACATCAGGTCTGCCACGTTGGCAAAAGCGTCGTTCGGACATCTTGAACACCACTAAAGTGTTGATGCATTGCAGAAACCGTCTCTATTTTGTACAAAAAATGGGAAGAAAGGATGTTTCATTAAGACTTTTTCCACTTAAATTTGGTTAGAGTGCAAAATTGAAAAATTTGTCCCTTTTTCAAGGCTGCTGCAAACAAGCTGGAGAAATGGATCGCTGCTGCACTTGATCCTGACTGGCTGTCTTCCATTACAATCCATCCAATCACTGGGCTGCAGCACGTGAACTGGACAGACATGAAGCATCCGAAAGAACATTATTCTGATTCTGACCAGAAATCAGCCTGCTAAATGTCATCCCAAAATACCTCGTGTCAACTGACACACATCTTTAATCTCCTTATGTTTGCTGAACTTCCCTACGAGACCAAAAAACCTCCATCTGATCTCAAGTCTGACGCTGCCACACGGCTCAGAGAAAATCGATGACTGCATGAACCTCAGACAGGATTAAAATGACCGCAGGATGTCGGAGTTGTCTCAGTGTCCTGTAGGCTAAGTAATTTCAGGTAGAAGCAGAGAAGTGTGTGCCATCTGGAGGAAAGAAAAAAATCACCAATCACCAAACGTCTTCTGGCGAGGTCTGGTGCTGCTCACAGAAGAATAAAATCCCCATTTAGAGGATTCAGGCTGTAATTACATGGGAAGTGCTGAGGTGATGAAGTGAAATGAGATTTGCTCGAGTTCTGTTGCATATATTGAGTCCTTTTTCATTTTTCATTTCATTTTTTTCTCTGAACACAGACAAAAGCAGGAAAGGGACAACTTCATCAAAAGGAAATTAAAAAAAAAGTGACATTTAAAGACATGATAAATGGACCGAGGCTGATTGAGATGCACTGATAAGATGATAGATTTAGATGCCATAAAAAAAGATTTGAACTGCTGAGTATTTATCCCATTGTGACGATCTTCAGAGCAGAAGCTGTAATTTGGGTTTGAGACGGCGGCTAACCGTCTGCCAGAAGTCCCATCTGCACCATCATTAACACCATTCCTCCATTTCAAGGCTTCGAAACACAACAGCACTCACACAAAGGGACACATCGCATTTTCAGAAGCTGCAAAGGAACACGGCACGACGTCAGGTTTCTGTCAACAGAGCGCGGCGAGGCAGACATCCTGTGCTCACGCTGATCAATTCTTTCAACAAAATGTTTATTGAATTCTTCTCAGTTTGCATGGAGACATTGATCAAGGCTGCTGTTCAAAGGTGTTTCCAATGTTTTGCCCACTGTTTTTCCTGAGGTACTTCGTTATAATTCTAAATTAATTAAAACGTGATTAGCTGAGCAGCGCAGTGCTGCTGTGGTTTGTAGTACAGACAGATAACAGATTTGGGCTTACCTGTTTGCTTCCTCGCTTCCTGTGTCTCCTTTCCGTATCTGATTGTGCACCTCAGCGTGGGTGCTTACAATCACTTTCCAAATCATAATAGGCTTGTTTACCACACTCGTCTCTCCGCTCATTTCCTGATTGTTGCAGACTCTCGCTTAAACTCCCTTTTTGCAGCATTTCATTTCCTTTCCCTCCATTTCCTCTGGAATGAGGCTCAATGATAATGGCCGCGTAAGGGCAGGAACATTACATTCACAGGCCTCCTTCTTCAAAGGTGTGACAACGGGCGATCATGAGACATTGTGAAATGGTTGTGTTTCCAGAAAGGACAGACGGAGCAGGACAAACTGTCTTTGATTTAGAGTGACTCAGACTCATCCTCCACCGGCGCTGAATGCTGCCATTTGTGACCAAACTCAGAGGCCTCTTCAGCTTCCACTTACCTGCTTTTATTGTGCCATTAGTGTTTTTCCCTCAGTGAAGCTCTCGGCATGAAAAAGGTCAGGGTATTAAAAATGACGGCTTCATGCGTCCCTTTACAACTTTTTCTTCACAAAAACAGAAGGCGTCTGCGTTCTGGAGGACTGAGCTGAGGACAGTTCAGCGCTGTCTTCCTCTTGGTTTTCTTGCTTCCCCTTCAAAGTGGCCCTTGATGAAGGACAGGCTGTCTTCCTGACATGGTGACTGACAACAGACGGATCAATCTCTCCCGTTTCCATGTTTCTGCTCACCGGCTTTGTCTCCTCTTTCCCTGTCGTGGATCTTACCTTCAGAGATCTCGTTGTTCTCCTCTGTAACACGGCTGTCCTGTGTCCTCTGGGACTGAACTATCTCGACCCCTGAGCGCTGACCTGGTAGAAATAATAGGAATCAACATCAATGATGGCTGGCTGGAATGTACATCAATCAATTCGAATCAACGAATCAGCTAATAAAACAGAAAACCGACATTGAGAACTAATATAACAAGTGTAAAACTGAGCACAACTGATACCTATATACATTAAACTATAACAACATTAGGAAATATGAGCTTATGTAAGCTTTAGTGTAAGTGGCAGCAAATTAAAAACAGCATCAAATTGAACTTCAATTGATTAGGCACAACGATTAAAGTCCTGATGAGCCTGAGAAAGCTGGCTCCTCATTATCTTAGATTTATATATCTGTTTGTCATAATCAGTCAATCACGTTGATGAACCTTTGTTGTAAGGTTGATGTGACACAGGTGAGATTAAGATTTTAAAAACTAGTCACACCAGGCCCACATAAGAGATAACAAGTGCTACTAACAACAGCAAAACCTTTGTCAGCACAGGAGATGATGTGATTGAGGACGCTGACAGGTTTCTTGAGTCAGAGGGCTCTTCCACCCAGCAGACATGAATAAATGCACCTGTGGATTTTTGTCTAAAAGCTCTCTGTGTAACACGTCTTTTTTTCAAGAAGCACAGTACGACACGTAAATACCAGCAGGTTGCTGAATGTCAGTGACTGAAACAACATAAACAACTCTGCATATTTTCATTCACGACCGCAGCGCTGAACTGAGGCGCGCTCTTGTTGTTGTTTGTGTTGCTGCTGTTTGATTTCGTTCCCGCTTTGCTCGACACTCCTCCACCGACCACAAAGCTTAAACATCAGCCAAATAAACAGCCGAGGCCACGCTGAACAATAGAGGTCAGCATTGAGGACAACAGAGAGTAAATCCAACACTTCATAACCAACTGTCAATGTGTTGCTCTCATCGTACTGCTCTTGCGGCCACACCCCCAATCACTGATGTCACCGCAGGCATTCTGCCAATCACAGCTGATGAAAAATACCCGCTGTGACATCACTGATTGGAGCCAGAAGTGCAGCTTGATGTCAGGTCAGCAGCAGTTCTCTGTCATGTGTGATTCAACGTGGCTTTTACACCAGAATGTCTGAAGGTCGTTAAAGTCGGATTTACTTCTACGACATCTTACAACAACTTTTATTTGTACGTTGCCACTTCTGTGAACCCCCCCAGCCCCCAGCAGCATCACTCTAATGCTGCTTGCCTCAGTGGGGGGGCTCAGTGAAAGTCCCTTACCTTCATGTTTGGCCTGAAGCGGTTTGCTCTGCTGTCTTCCGCGGACTGCAATGATCTTAAAGTTGTATTCTTTAGAGGGATCAAAGTCCTCGATGAGCAGCTTTGCTTCCTGCTTCGACACCTGAACCTCCTTCTGCTCTCCACCTGTTGAGGCGCAGGAGAAGAAACAAACACTCAGCTGAAGTCTGATGATTAGAGCGACGACAGTTTCACAGTGACGCAGGACTGGCCGGCGACACAAACAACGAGAGGGTTTCAAAGCTGACACCCCATGAAAAATCTTGTTTTTGCTGACCTCCAGTGGTTTAGCTTCTCACCTTGCCGAGACCCTGTGACATCACTGTTAGGTGTGCTTCCAGGTGCAACGGAGCACACTTCAGACCCCACCCAGCCCTTCCAGCAGAGTGAGCAGGAAAACAAGGCTTTTCACTCTGGTATTGAGTTACTGTTCAAACGACAAAGCAGGCTTTTGCTTCTTTTTAGTATCAACAAACCCCCCCAAGAAATCAAAACCAACAATGAATTCATCCTGCTAACTGATTGTAGCGAGGGAATGTGTCACCCAGTGCAAAGTACGGCTCTGTCAGGTGTTTTTTGTGCAGCTCTGGAACAACAGTGGAGCTCCAGGGCACAGAAGAATGAGATGGAAGTGCTGCTCACAACAAAAGATAAAATGAACACTAACCGCCTGCTTTAGGTATCGTTGGATAAACAAACACAAAGCATCAACAATTTACTCCACAGTGCAGATTTTTCATTGTCTTTTATCCTCCTTCCATTGTAGCTTTGTCCTCGAAATGAAAATAGCCGCTTCAGGATAATTCACATTGTCTGGCAAAGTTTTAAATGTCAAATCGCTTTGCGGGGATCTTAACGATGCGTGTAATCATGTAATTATGTTCACGTCATTCAATACAGGCACTGGCAACACCTGTTTCAGCAGCATGAAGATCTGCAGACGGCAAACAAAGAAATTCAAACTCTAACAACAAAACTTTTCATTCCCGAAGGAGCAATTAAAGCAGCAGACTGAACTCTTTTCGTCTGTCTTCAGGAGACGGAGGCCTTCCCCCTCCGCATCTCAGATGTAGACTTCTGTTATATGGAAATATCAATCTGAAAGACATCCACACTGTGAACTGGGACTTTTGGGAATATGTCTTTCTAATATCTGAGCTGGATTTAAACTGTGCTGGCCTGGAAGCACACAAGGATCAATAGGAGGACAAAAAAAAAGACTGGACAAGTGTTAGGGGCTGCAAAAACAGCAAAGGAAAGAAAGAAAGAAGCGAAGGAAGGCAGAAAAAATGCATCTATAGCATTTAAGGGACAGAGCAGTCACTTTAGTTTTAACTCTGCTTTAAATCAGCATTTTAACACAGATTCGGTCAAATAACAACCTCCCAAAGCTCGTCTTCTTCCACATTCACATAGAGCTCGGTTCACTCGTGACGAGTGTCTCAAAACATGTTTGTGCCAAGTCAAATGTTTTGCTCATCGAGGAGCATGCATGTTCAACCTACAGGAAAGTTTGTCTCCTGACTCACACTGAGGGCAGACACACATCTGCAGGTGCATGATTCACTGCCTGCTGTGCTATAATTGGACTGCTAGAAACCACTAAAAGGCTTCTGCAGAGGCTCTTTAAAAAGGGCAGGACTGGTTTAGCCAATGATCAGTGGCTAAAAACGGCTTGTATCCGTTAGCACTATCGGGCATTTATATGGTGCTTTAATTGAAATACTCATACGCATTTTCCTCTCATTCAGCCACTAACACCTGATGGGTGTCTTGCTAAAGGACACTTATGGACAGGAAGAGACGTGGAACACGCTGCCAACCCTGCTTATTACTCGCTGAGCCACAGCCGCCACTCTGTAAGTGCACACCAACAAAGTATACTTTGATGTATTTGACTTTAAGAGATATTAGTTTAAAGTGGCAATTTACTCCACAGTGCAAATTTTTGTCTTAATCGAGGACGCTTCAGCAGAGCAAATGGCTGATAGAGAGAACCATTATTGACCTCCAGTTATAGTCAAAGTACTGCACCACACTATGGTTATACATGTGAAGTGCACACATTACTACACACCTCTCTGCTTTCTCACACAGCCTCGAACAATTTCCAAATATGGGAAAATGTCTTCAGTTGTATTTGGAAATGACACGATCGCTTAAAATGCCCAGAAGAGAAAATGAATGTTTAGAAGCCCTCCGGCATCACAAAGTGAGGAGAGGAAAGATTAACTTTATTAACGCCTGAGGTGGCGACAGCTCGTCACAGCTGGAAAGACCGGGAGGAAAACAAACACAAACAGCAAAATCCATAAACCAAGAATATGAGCAGAAATATAATGAGATAAATAAATAAAAATCTAATAAATCAATCAAATTAATGAATTCAAGGTCTAATCCTGCCAAATGTGCTTTGCTGTCGGAGCAGCAGGTTTGGCAAGTCAGCGGTTTACAGGCTGACTGAGGAGCGTAGGTTTGTATTTCCTGGCTTTGAGAGAGTCTATCATGTCCACACATTTTAACTAAGACGTCCAAGATCATCACATGCAAATTACTTGAAGAGTTTGTGATGAAGGAAAAACATGAATTCTTTCTTTGCTGTTTAGTGCGATTAGATTCAGTTTGTCATTGTGCGTCCTGCTCAGCTCTGTTGCTGCAGAACAAATGTTCCACTTGGGATCAATACATCGTAAAACAGTCGCTTATCAAAGCCAAATTCTTCATGTAAAAATGACTGATTCAGAAATCTACTGTCCGCCATCCACTCATCCGCTTCTTAAGACAGGACCTCCTCTCTCGACTCCTGAAGTATCTCCTGTAATTAAGACATCTTCACATATTTATGTAGTACAGTGAAATTAAAGATAAACTCTCTGCTATTAGAGAAAATGAATCCACTGCTCCATCACTGCTTCTCCACCTTCATTACACTCATGCTGATACCAGCGGCCTACAGCGAGAAGCCCACCGTGCCATCATTCACCTCCCTCCCTCACTCCCAGGAGGCGCGTAGCTGTCCCTGCGCTCCCAGCTGCTTTTTAAAATCTGATTTTTTTTTTCTCCTCTTCTTCAAAACTAAGCGCTACCCAAAGGCAGCATGTTGCAAAGTGAGTTGTGTGGGCATGTCTCAGAAATGAGGCCATCGTGGTTTGGTGAAAATGTCAGGCCAATTTGAATATCTGGGAGAGCATGAAACACGCAGCGAGGCTTTCGAGCACATGCTAGGCTACAGCGCTCGTTAGTGTTAAACTGTTCACGTCATGTGACAAAAGGAAGGCTTCCCAGTGGTTGAGAGGAGCTCCCTGTGAGTACCTGAACACTGTACATCTACACCAGAGCACACCTTTAACTTCACAGATAAAAAAGGAAAGCAGAGCAACATGTTTCTGTTCTTTGACAGAAGCTGCAGATGATCAGATTTTGTCTGGATCTGTCACTATCCCCCTGCTTTACCTTTCATTTATCTATATCCAACTCTTTCCATTTACTCTCCCTCAACGCCTCTCCAGCTCCATCTTTCATCCTGCCCTCGAGGATCTCCCTCTTTTTATATTCCTGTCATCCCCTCCATCCATTCAACTCTCCCTCGCGGTGTCAGGGGACGGCTGCCTGTGCTTACTGCATTTTATCTGACATTTTCTCCATTACTGTGATCAAACACACACCCAAGCAATACCAAAAGCTACAGTCTTACTACGCCACTGGCTGAAAGCAGCACTACGGGCTCAGAGGAAGGTTGACTTCACCTTCAACTTCAGGCCACAGTGGATTGGATCCAACAGCGTGCAGGTAAATAAGAGATAAACAGGGTAAAACCTGACCAGCTGCATCTCTGGGAAAAGTCATGTTCCCAATTATTAACGGTCTCAAGAGAAAAAGGTGCCAACACACTAGACGGACGTCCTCAAAAAGATTATTATGTAGAGAAAAATGATTCGTCTTCATCAAGAAATGATCGACACAGATTTCGCCTGATTCAAGTCGAGCCAATCAACTATGTCAATGTGTACACATCAAATTCTGAGAGGTGAGGAAAGGGAGGTCTTCTCTCTGTGTAAACCGGTCCCTCCCCAGCGTCTGAGTAGGATGTCGCTTTGTTAATTATATTTACTGGTTACATCACTACATTCACATGTTCCTCCTTTCGGGGGGTTTGTAAATAATTAGTTGTGTACATATTGATTTAACTGATGGGCTCTACTTGTCACATGTTGGATACTACCTGATGCCTAACTACCTAATGTCAAAACATCACTAATGAGATTAATTAATCATTTCTTGGAGCATCCATTCAGTATGGAGGCACATTTGTCTCTTGGTTAGATGTGCAGAGATCACCCAGAAGCACCTGGTCAGAAACAGCTCAGAACTCAACAAGTTTTTAGACCAACAACATGCAGAAGGTGGTCTGTGTAGTTTTGAACACTAGTGATGCTGTACAGCCATATCCCTGCACTGGAAAAAAACATGAGTGACTGGACAATATTGTAGAAAGATGCTGACAGTGTTTCTCTATGGAGAGGCCATTGGCGGTACTTTCACATTAACCTAAATTCTCCAAATGTTCACTGTTAGTTATGGTTTAGTGAGGACTGTAATGCTACTGAGCTCATCTTTCTTATACAGTTATTTACAGTTATGTGAAATAAAAGTTAAATTTAACTGTATCTCCACAAACCCACCGAGGGCCCCCTGCTGGGCCTCACAACTTACTTTGGAAATCTTTTTAACCGTGCTATAATTACGTCCTTAACGGAATGAATTCTTGAGGCTTTCCGTCATACATAAGAGTAACAAGACTTAAGGACAGTTTTACTGCAGTACACGCAGCTGCACCTTTTCCTACTGCAATAAAATATCTCCTTGCACTCATGATGTCTTCCTCGGTGGGAAAAAAAAACAGAACAGAAAGGAAAGAAGTGAAGGAGGAAAAGGATGATAAGAAAAGCCTGTCTGCACGGTCTGTACACACAATCTGCAGTATTCCTGTGAGGCAAACAGTTCGAGCTGATAATACCTAAATATCTGACTCATGTCATCATAACAATAAAACCACGAAGAACACCAACAAACATGTTCCAGTCTTTACAGCGGTGCATGTCTGTGCATCAGTCTCTCAGGCTGCAATGAGAGTCTGAGCATACCTGACCTATAACAACACTGTCTGCATCTTTTGTACTTCATCTCCTCTATTTCATCTCTCCGTATCCATTTTTAACTTCTATAGGCAAATGACAACACCTAAAATTAACCTAAATCATGAGGAAGAGTCTCCATTTACCTGTCAGTACTGTGGCGTGAAATAGAGCAGAGTTAAATAAGACGACCGTACAAGCTTTGAAATCCAGTGATATTACATAAATAAAAATAAAACTTGAGGTACAACTTTGAATGCCTGTCATATCCCACTGAGCATTTTATGTCGCTGGCAGAAAAAACAACAAATATTTACAGCATACACAGACTTCTTCAGCCGCTGCTGCTGGGGCCCAAATTACAGAAAGATTTCCATTGTTTGTGTTAGCGACCATGCCGCCATGCTGGAAGACTGCAAGAAAGTGAAGGTTATCCTCTTCTTAAAACCAAAAACCTGCTATTTGAGGTGGTGAAAGTTAAATGCTCAAATTACACTGTAACAGCAGTGAAAAGGTCATAAAGAGATAATTATTGTTATATTTACTCCCAACATGGCAGCCTGCCCCACGCTAACGTTCAGTCACAGCACCGATGTGACATGATGCACTTTAGAGACTGTAAAATGAAGGCTTATGGCTTCGCATCACGTTCACAAACAGTAAAAACACCAGCAGTGCACCTGTTTTCACACACTGCAATAAAACACTTTTGCACATTGTTTTCAAGCTGAATAATACAACGTTCTGTGAGGCTGACTGATGGAGGAAGCTGACGAGGAGTTGTGGTGTCAGTTTCCACACAGCTACCAGTTTATTAGGTTCACACGGCTGAAATGTACGCAGGCGAGCCCTTCAAATAAATCCTGGCTTTTTGAAGGTTATGGTGATATGTTGAAACTGTTTCAGAGAGCAGCTGACTTGACTCTGAATTCATTTGGAGGCTGTGCTGTGTGGAGTTGTTGTCCTGTGCTCCATTTGAAAAAGCACCTGAGGTAAATGCAATCATTTTCAAAATAACTTAATGCCCTTTAACGACACTCCACACCCAAGCTGAGCTCCACACTGACATGCCGAGCCTTGCCACACCAACATCCAAACAAACCAAAAAAAAAGGAAAAACTTGTTGATACCGCCATCAATAACTACAAAGATGTCTGCAACAATCGGCCACAGGTTTGCACAGCGGCTTCCTGAACAGCTCTGGTATCAGTTCCACCGGATCTGTGTGTGGTTACATGTCTCCTTCTCTCAGGAGTGAATTATGAACCAGCATGCAGGTGAAACCCACATAAAAAGGTTGATTTGTTGGCCCTGAGGGGAAGAGGTCCAACTACTGTGCTCCTCTGTGCATAACTAGAATTTTTGTCCCATCAGGAAAAGACAAACGGCATGCAGTTAAAATGATTTGTGGACGGACAGAAACTGTATTAACCTGCATTCTGTTTGTCATTTTACGACAAATCTCTGGGTCCCACATCAACAAACGGCCTTTAACTACAAGTACTTAAAGAGGCTCCTCTTTAATGACACATCATCCTGTGTCAATTACTGCCGAGGAGCCCTTGAGCAAGGTATTAGACAACCAATCCATCACAGAGTGTGTACTGCTTGGCTTCCAGGTGTGAATTTAAGTGCATGAACACATCAAGTTTAAACTGGAAGGTTTCTGCAGAGTCAAAGCTGCACCAGCTCTGAGCAATCGTCCCACCGGCTTAAATGTCTTCAGAATCTCACAGATTGTCATGCTGCCAAATTAAAACTAAGCCTGTAACATTTTCAGAACTCAAACTACAAAACAAAGTAGGCATAAATGATGCGAAGAGTCCCGGTGAGTGTCTTTCAGGCCTTCTTCAGGTCAGCGGTGGCTCTTACCTGGCAGCGTGGTGTAAACGACCTTGTAGCTTTCAAACTCTCCTTTTGGCTCTTTCCACGACACATGGAGCTTGGTGGGGCTCAGGATTTTGGCACGAAATCGGCGTGGTGATGAAACTGGACAGAGGAAGGACAAAATAAACAGCTTTACACAATAACTGTCACTTTGAAACACACTGTAAGTATTTGAATGAATGAATGAATGAATGAATGAAATAAAGATCCCTGTCATGCACAGTCCATCCCTCCAATATTTTCATCTCAATATTAGAGAAACTGCTGCCGTGAGTGTGTATTAGTGGATAACATCCATAACAATGGATGGAGTTCAATTCTGCTCAATCAATAGTTCATGATAAAAAGGCCAATTTTACGCTGAGGTTAATAATGCTGAATGACAGCTGTTCAACGTCCAGATATGTGGCTGCTTTCACCTCCACGTGTTAAAAACACTAAAGGTGAGTGAAACTGCTGAGAAAACTGCACTTTTAACAGAATGTGCTCTCCTTATGTTTTACTCCTGTGCAGTTGTTCATCCGCGAAGCACGAAGCTCAACTGTGACCGAGCTCGGTTGCATTGAACTCCCTCCAGAGTTACGGCAGCGTACAGGCAGTCGCTCCATCTGTGTTTTTCAACAGTTAGGAAAGGAAAAAAAATTAAGGATAAATTGTATCTCGTCCAAGCGGGAGGATGCACATCAGAGAGATTAGCTTGCACAGATGTCACATTAAAAAGCGAAGTCCCATTCTCCTCCTCATCCTCATCTTCCTCATGTATTGACGAGCCTGCATTGTGCTCGTCTCTGTGGGGATACGACAGGCCTTCTTCTGTGTTCCACTTACTGTCAGCATCAAAGCGACGCCCCTGCCTCTCATCCTGAGTAGTTGTTGGCCCTGTCAGACGCCTGGAGGCCTACCCCCCCTTTCCTCTCTGTATCCTTTCCTTATATTCATTTTCTCAAGCTTACATTCTCTCTCCATCACCATCTCCTCTTCTGTCTTTCCCTTCCCGTCTGATCCCTCCCAGTCCCGATCTCATTTTCTTTTCTATCTGCATCTCTGCGCTTTGAAATTGTCGTCAGGTGAAAGAAGAGGATGAGGAAAAAGGTGAATGTGACTTCCTTTTAACTGCAAGGAGGAAAAGAACAAAGGGCACCAAAGGGAAAGGCGCTGGAATAGCATCTGTTTGCTATTCCTCTCCTGTCCTAAGCAGGAGTGTTTAGATGTACAACACAAAGTGACTTCATCCACTGAGCTGCACAACAGCCAAATACACTTTTCAACAGCCTTGACCAGAGTAAAACCCCTCAGTAAAGGCAGCAACATTGTGTCAGAGCAGCTTTCTTCCCAGCACACGAGAGCATGGTCACATTTCACTGAGCTGCTACACAGTGTTGTTGTGATTTCACAGTGCGACAAAGGTTAAAACACTGGATCAAGGCCATTGTAAAGCACTGCAATGCCAAAAACCACATTTCCAGGGTCAACAAACACAACACCCCATCATTTTCACACCGGCAGAGCCAAATCCCATATAATAAATATGTAACTGGATGCAACACATTCCCCAGTCTAATTTGGTTAACTATGGAAAAAAAAAAAGCCAGGGGGTGGAAAATAAAACGTGAAACCCACAAACTCGTTCATGTGTTTGTGTTCTCATTATGAGGTGAGCCATCTGCTGCCGCCGACATCTTTAAATACCTACACTATGATTGACGCCTGCTAGAGCTCTGATGCTCTGGCGTGCAATAAACAAGAGGCTCAAAGGGATGGTTCACCCAAAACAAAAATGAGAAAAGCATATTGACTTTGGAAAATGCACCTTTTCACAGGATTTCTTACTGCTGTGTGCCTGTTTGGGACCAAATGCATACATGTTGTTTCCCCATATGACACATGGTAATAACAATATGTATGGACGTTTAGACATTAGGATTAGTGTTTTGTAAAGTGCCGCCATGGTAAAAAGACAGCTTTGCTGAAAACAGCACAAATTTGGAGAGAAAGAGCCTGAGAACCGCCTCTTTATGCATGTCATTATCTGCAGAGGACTACTTATGTAGGTATGCAAAGAAACTTGAGTTCAGCACAGGGAGGATAATCCTGACTTCAGTGGAGAGAATGTGAAGCCGGCGCATTCAACAGCAGGCAAATATATTTATATACAAACACACATAAGGAATACTGTACCAATTATCTCACAAACCTGGGGATGAGAATGAGGGCTGCATGGGATTTCGGCTCAGGATTTAGCTCTCTGTCTCGGAAACAAAGGACATTCTCTCGTCTGGAGAGAGCTGCTCAAATCCCAAATGATTCGAGAAGCAGATTTCGCACCTCTCTGTTTGCAGTGTGCTTGAAATGTGTTTATTGTGTGGTTGAGAGTGTTGTATGTGAGCACATCCACGTGCACATGTGTATGCATGAATTATGCATGTTTGTCCGCGACAGGGAGCAAGCGTATTCTGGAGTAGGCACATAAAAATCGAAGTGAATCTTATTCCACGTAGAACTGGTGGTTGTTTTTTTTTGTGTGTTTCACGGCTCTGAAGAAAACCTGCCGGTTCCTTTGCAGCACCACACACACACATACACACACACTCTCAGAAACCCATGGATGTCACGCAGAGACAAGTACTGGATGCTGAGAAAACAGTCTGGTGAAGACGAAAGGCCTCGACTGTAGATATGGGAACTTAATACTCATTCATTTTTCATGGAGAATCTTGTGCAAACAGCAGAGCCGACTGCTGCCGAGGGTGGAGAGGTGTCCGTCACACCCGCCTGGGGGTTGTGCAGCAAGTCGGACGCACAAAGTTTTGAGTGCATTTTAAATTACTGGTGAGAGCAAGAGAGTCCAGGGGACATTAGGTGAAGGGACAGCGCTGAGCTGAGTAACTCTGTGAATACGAAGCTTTCAGTTGGCAAACATGTCTTTTATAAAGGAAGACTCCAAGACCTACGCTGTCTCTTACAGATGCTTCACAGACCGATACAAGAATGAATTATTAAGCACATTAAATTTCAGAGATCAGTTCATTTGCTGCACTGCATTATTCCCACATACACTGTCTTCCACCTCCAGAGTGAACTAGCTAAAGCTTTCACAGAGCCTGGTGATGGAGGACGGCAAAAGGAAGCAAACTGGTATAATTTGGAGATCCAATTTTAGCTCCACCACCGTCCTTACAGTTTCTGATTATGTTCACCAGCATGCCGGTGGCCCTCTGAATGAAACATGTCTCCTAGAAAGAGTACCACTGAACAACAGTGACATCTGACCACATTCCCCTCACCTGTCTCCCCTCCAGGTACCTGCAGGTATTTCTTCCACGATATCACATCTAAGCAATTATGTAATAACAACCCTAACTCACTTTCCTGTGTGGCTCAAGGAGATTTCATAAACAGAACAGATGCCAAATGAAGAAGAACGATTCTTTGTTTCCCATCTCTGGACTGGGGCTGAGCTCATAGATCAGCTCTTATGGTGACTGCTGTGATGCTAACAGAGGCCACAGAGCTGAGGAGTTTCTCAGTGGAAGCTCTCCAAGCTGATCGTAACTCCTCGGCTCTTCCTGGGTCACTGGTGTAGCAGAGGCTAGTCCACTATGGCCTCTCCCCTGAGGAATGCTGTGGTTGCTTTCAGGCACTCCGGCCAAAACCTAACAAGAGTCCCTCCTGTGGCAGATTTATTCTGTTGCCTAAGTGTTCAGATGTACCTTCACTGGTCTTGGTTGGGCAAAACAAGCCATTTAAAGACATCATCTTGGGCTATAGGAAATTGTGATGACCATTTTTCACAATGGACAAAATGATGACTGAATTAAAAATAACTGGCAGATCTATGAATGGTTGAAGGTGAAGGCCCTTCGAGGGAGGCGGCAGTGGCAAGAAGAGAGAGGGTGAACGAAACTTATTTCCAGCTTGCCATGTTATCATCAACAGCAAGAAGGACCACACTGAGAAAATGCCTGATCTTAATGATATCCAAGAACCCAAATTTTGCAGTACTGCACAACTGTACAAAGACATGAATTGTAAAAAACGCAGCTTCAAAGACCAATCAAACATCAAGAACAGTGGGCAGCAGACACACGGTAACTCCTCACTGTATGAAAGCAACATATGGTAAAGCTGTCCAGCTTAGCTAATTAGCTAGCATCCTGACAGTCCAAACCCCTAATCTGCTATTATGGTATGGCACAGTGTCAGCTCATCCAATGACTTGATGGTTATGGCATTATGTCAGCGGGCTTTGGTTCTCCTCCGTGCTGTACCACAGGTTTAGTCCTGTTTCAAGCTCAACGTTGCCAACAACCTTTAAAAGTTGGCAGATGCTAAATGTGTTCAAGTGCAGCTTAAGTAACTGCGCTCAAAGCAAAACTTCAGTCTTTTAGTGTGTACCCCCCCCCAGGCACATTAAGATTTACAGCAGATACAAAACCTTATCTTAGATCCACGGTCAGGTCGACTGTTTAATGTATGAGGGAAAAACTCCCTCAGCAGAGCTAATTAAAGACACATCATGAATATGAATCCATCATTGGCGTTCGTAAAGAGAACGTCTACTCGGTGAAAAGAGTGTGTAAGATTGTTAATGACGATAATGGTGTTAAGGAGGCCAATCTCTCTCGGTTAATGAGGTAAGGAGGGAGGTTATGGGTTAATTGTGGAATAAGCTAAATGAGTTAAATAGGGTGAGAGACGATGTCAGAGGAAATGTAATTACACGAGGAGCTCTTGTCTTACAGACAGTGAGGAGCTATGTTAAAACACGGAAACACTGTCGAGTTAAAAGATGTATAAGAGCAAAGAGAAGTTCATCAAAAACTGCTCTACGCAAAGTTAGGCTGTTACACAGAAATCTGCCCTTTGAAACACCCAAATGAATAACTAAATACGTTAAAGACGTGTTTCATCACAGAGGTGACAGAATGTGACACAGAGACCCGTTTCTCCAGCAAACAGTCAAACGTTTTCTCAGTATGATTTTGGCATCAAGGCTTTTCCCTTTGAGACAAACAGACACGTGTGGGAGAAGGCACAGTGAAAGCACAATTTAAAGAATACTTCAAGCCAGTTTCTCTGGAGCGAAGCTGCACATCAGAATTTAACCTGCTGAATGAAACAGTGAGTGAAAAGGAGGATACCTGCATTTCCACAGCGGGGCCACGCTGAGCCAGCACTGAGCTTAGCGTGTTTATCATAATGCTGAGAGCAGATAAGCGCTGAATGATTTCTGGCCCTGTTTGGCATCATTGTGGAAACAACTGATTAATTGTTGGTTGCTGGTCATAGTCTTGTCTGATCCCGAAATGGGCAGGATGGTGCTGTTTCACACCCAAATGGGAAGCCTTAAGAAACCCCACTAAGCACCGCAATGGAAAGCCCTGTTTGGCTCTGTGGTAGAAAGGACTCAAAGCCGAAGGCCCAACGCTGCTGCTGCTGAAGAAAACTGTGTTGACAACAGTCATCATGGAAACAACCACTAAAACCTGTCCTTCAATGAGAAAAACGCTGGCCCTGAGGGGATTCCTGGTATTCTCTTTTGACATTCAGCACCATTGTAGAAAGTCTTGCATTGCCCAGTTATCCCTGTTCAGGTACAGAACCAGCTAGGCCAGTTTCTCACACTACATGGTAGAAAGTCCTGACAGTTTAGCTCTGGTTTTGAAAGCTTTGTCTTGCCCTGTGGGGTATCATCAGTAGACACCACGATTAGCCCTGCTGGCCATGCCTTGTCCCATGTCGCTGGGTTTAAATCCTCTATCGGCCTTGTTGACCTCGTTGGCCCTTGAGCGGAAAGCAGGTGAATGGAGGTACTTACCTTGACCCCGCGCTGACTGAGGGAACAGAGAGACGAGAAGGAAGCCCAGCAGGCAGAGGCTCAGTCTGACCGAGAACTGCATCCTGGCAGCAGCAAACAGGAGGACGCAACACACCTGATGGAGAGGGAGGAGGACAGGAAGTCAAAAAACACAGGAGACCAGAGGGTGGAACAGACAGGCTAGGGAAGGAAAACAGGGGGAGGAACAATAAATAAGACAAGGAGAGTCAGAGAGGAGAGGAGGCAGGTGAGAAGAGGAGAGTGAAGAATGTGCGAGAGAGAGAGGAAGACAGGGAAGAGGAGGAAGGTGAGCAGTGAGTTAGCAGGAGACAAGGGCAAGAGGGAAAAAGGGGGAGGAAAAGGAGGAAGAGGAGGAAATGAAGGGATTTAACAGTGTGAGAGAGGACTTAAATTCTCCATTTGGCACTTTATAAGCATGTCATCTTGGATTATGAGGCAATATTGTGGCACTTAGATTTGAGTCAACTTGAATTGATTCTGTTCATGTTTCTGTGGACGCAGACGAACCTAAAATTTCTTGTATTTCAAAGCTGTGAATCCTATCAGACAAACGCATGGGATTTCATCAAGTATACAGGCATAGATTTTTTCAAAAACTGGTGAGTGGAGACAGAAATTCATCTCTAGCAGGTGAAGCACCGCTCGATGATGTTGACCTGAGGTCGACCGATAACGACAGTCTGGAGCAGGGAAAAGATGATGCTGAATTAATCGGCTGAGAGTCTAATGTGTTAATGAAGCCATCCTGTAACCAACAACCTGACCGTGCTTAGAATTTACAAAAAAAAAACCATTACATGACGCTAATTTTCAGTTAAATCTAAATTATCTCTGGCACACGATGACATTACCTTGACTTGCAGTGATTAATCGGGCAACCTCTACTTACATCAAAGCCCCACCCACCCGACACCCTGCCCCGCCCATCAAAAATTCATAACTGGGGCAACAGCTTTCAAATCAGAATCAAATATATTATTATAATGACACACAATTTCTTGTGTTAAAAAATAAAAGATGGAGTGTTATCACTGTCACATAGACATGTGAGCCCTGCTGCATCAAACAGAAAGCACGTTAATCCTGCAGGTGCACTGAGTAACAGAGCTGCCACCGATAATGGCTCTGTTTCCTCAAACTTGTTCAAGAAACAGGACAGGGATCATTAACACAAAGCAAAGATGTATTTTCTCAGACCTGGAGGCAGTTGTTCATCAGAGCACCTGCATCTACTGCGCCTCTGAAAAAGAGCCTGCATCTGTGAGGTTCTGCACAGCCAGCCTCTTTTGTTCCCAACCACTGCTGCAGCCAACTTTTTAATTTCAGGCAATTTTCCATAATTCATTGATACGGCTGACTATTCCAACCTGCATTTTCACCATGTCAGTGTTAAGGCATGCCATGCCTGTGGTAATAAAAACAGAGTTAGAATTATAGGTCTTTAGAGAGCAGCCTCGCCTCAAAGTACCCTGAGAAAAATCACAACAATCTCCATGAAATCCTCCCTCAGGGACTTGCAGCACGGCTGCAGTGAGTTTATGGCGATATTAAAACACCTGACTATTTAATGTCCAATTCCTACTATAAACTTGTAGTGCATCAGCTCCTTCTCGGTTCAGAGCACGTAATGCATGCTTCCAGCGTGCACTGTGGCATCACTGAGGTGCCACCCGATCAATCAGCCTCACTACAAGAACTGTGAATACAGTAAGCATCGCTTGTTGCACAAAGAACGCACACAACACACATCATCACCAAACCACTTTCAGCTTAGCTTAAATAAAAGGAGCGGAAGTTTTCCTTAATTGACGTGAGCACAGGTGAGCTCTGCACGGTGCGCCATCAGCAGCACGCGGAGCAGTGAGAGGTGGAGGAAAAAGGTTCGCGGTTGTAAAAGCTGGTTTTGTGCAGATTTGTGCAGAATGTGAGGAAAGAGCAGTGATAGGCTACCTTCTCAGATCACACGCTTCCAGGCTCCGCAGCTCTCCTCCGGGCAGCTGAATGAGAAGCTCACTCGTCCCCAAAGCGACTCCGATCCACTCTGTCCACCAACTCTCCGCTCCCTGTCGACCAGGAGACAAGTTCAACCGAACGACAAACAGAACTACCGGCCGGGATTTTCAAAATAAAGTCCCCACGTTTCAGTAACTGTAGTCACGGTCAAACTCAGTCAGTAATTTAGCATTTTCTTCTGTTTTTAGCTAAGATATTTCAAACTAGTTTAATGACTTTGCTGTCAGCTACCAATAAAAGCCGAAAAGCTCTCAGCATTTTTACTGAACAAAATAATAATTATCATTATTATTATTATTATTAATACACCCACTTGAAGTGTGATCAAACCCTTAAAGGACACTTTTAGCAAGGTTGGAGCCCTCACTCCATAAGTATTAGATTAATTTACTACTCACTTCCCACCTGGTCAGTTGACACTGTCAACGCAATTACATTAACACTAACATTAATACACTCGAGTCAAACTCTCTCATTCAGTTACTTCACAAACGGGACAAAACTCTTTTACATCATGTAAATCTACTTCAGAACTACCGACCATCTTTCTCGCTTTCTATCAAGGAGAAAACAGTATTCTGCTAGTTGAGGGAAACTGACGGTTATGTTAGCAAGCTAGGTTAATTAGCTGTGGGAGCGTACAAACTATAGCTTGCTAGCTAGCTTTTACGTTACTATCCATTTAGCTAGTAAGTTCACTAAGTTAGTTTACTACGTAAATTAAAAAGCTTAAAGACGTTCAAATATTATTAACGTCTTCAGGGTTTAATGAAAATAGTCGTGGCCGTTTGCTGTTTTCCAGATAATTTCATTTTCCGACATTTACCTGCTTCAAACGGTCCATTTTTTCGGCCGAGAGAACGATTTTAGCTCCTCCCATTGCGGATTAATTCATCCAATCAGATGATCCCTTCCTCCTAACTGTGAGAAATGACGTTCTCGCCCCCTAGTGGCAGGGATGCCACCAGAGGCTGTTCATTTATGCTGAAATGTCCTAAATCAGTTCACAAAATGATCAATAACTGATAAGCTACAAGCACGAATTATGTGTTTATAATGAAAAGACACAATACACAATATTACAGCAAAGTTTTGAACATGCTTATCCTTTGGGGGAAAATTTCTGTTCTGTCAAAATTTGTTTTGGTGTTTCCTACACCTTCAAATTATTCAATTCAGCAATTGAATGTGTTACAAACAAGTTGTTTTCAATATAAGCCATCAACCATATGTTAGAAAATATTGCCTCTAATGACAAAACAGCCCAAATCTCTCATTGTACAAATGGGTCAAACATCCAGTAGATTAAGTCAAGATGATTTTTCCCCCCTTTTAATTTGAAGGCTTGTATTACTTCCGGTCTCTCCACAGCTGTCACTGGCGAGCTTGACGCTGCTGATGGGTCGCCTCTCAGTTGAGACTTGCAGAGGACTGATGGGTGTTTCCCGCTTCATTCACCATCCAAGCCTGCAGCTATTCATTCCTTTTAGCTACTTTAATGCGAGGCGAGGCAGAAGAAAAATGTGTCGAGAGGCTGAGGGGACAAAATGTAGGTTTTTGTGACCTCTGGCTACGTGCTGCATGACTCCTCAGGGCTCCTTTTTATGGAGCTCTCTGTTCGGGGCAGGTGGCTGGCTGTAAAAACTTAAAGTGAGCATCATGGAGGAAGAATGGGAACACTCTAACATATAATTGTTAGAATGACAACTTTCCTTCAGGTTCATGGTTGGGTTACATAAGGCCACAGCAGAGAAAACACATGAAGTTCCTGTTCCTGTGCACTTTTTTTTTCTTTACGTTTCTATTCTCATGTTCTCATGTTCTCATGTCAAAAAATCAAAGTTGGGTCACAAACAGGAAGACTTTGCTTTCCTGAGCTGCAGCTTTGGATGTGCAGGTGTTCTTACCTTGGACGCAGTCGCGGAGCCTTGAATGAATAAAGGCCGTCGGTTACTGTGGGTTTGTTTGCCGACCGTGTAGCCGTTAACCAACAGCTGAATCTGAGGTCTCTGAAGTCTCCTGTATTATCATAATCATGAATATTTAACAGTAAAATGCTGCGCTCCCTTCAGACTTTGAGCTTCGTGGCCTGTCAGCCTGAGTTTTCCTGTGTTTGTACTGGGTAATGCACCTCAGTGCTCCTCCTCATATGACAAAACTTAATAGTTTTTCATCTGTTTACATCAATTCAAGTATGGAGGCAAAAAAATGATGATTTTCAAAACTGATTTTTGATAAAATACGTTCTGGACAAAATGTGATGATGATGATGGTAAACTGTTTATATGAAAGTTTTCAAATCAGAAGGTTTTCATGAAAATATGTTGAATGTCAATATAAAAGAAAAGCCCTGCTGGAACAACAGAAAGATAAGCTTTAAAAGCAGCCAATCAGAAATAAACACCCTGCTGTTGCCGGCGTGAAAGTGAATCATGTATGTGCTGCTGTTGAAGTCATGACTCATCTTGAATCCTCTGCTTGTTAAACAGGTTTCATCTCCTGAAAAGGGGAAATTAACTTTTGGAAATTCTGACTCCGTCCTGGTGCCAACATGTTCTGCCTGATAGCGAACAAAATGTCTTTCAATCAAACCGTATTAACGAACCACGGAACTCGATTATGTCACAGGATAATGAACTGGAAACACACCCGTTCACCTGCAGAGCTTCTGAGGCGCACTCACACAACACACCTGGATGTGACTTCATAGGAGGGTCTCTCCTTTAATCTCTCTGTTCATTGTGTAGAAAGTGGATGTGAAGCAGATCACATACATATCGTATATTAGACTGCTGTGGCATTCCTAGCTATTGAAGGAGGATGGGGCATCCTGCCAAAAGGAGATCTCGCTCCACTGACTTCAGTTAAATTAATGACGCTCCATAAAGTCAGACAGGCTCTTCAAACTGATGTGACTCTGGATTTCTAATGTGCCTATTAATGTCTTCCTCTCTTTCCATCTTTATTGCATTTTCCAGGTTTGTGCTGCTGTTGAAAACACATCAGTACAACCTGAGTGTAATGAGGTAAACCCACTGAAACAACCACAAAAGTTTAATGCTGCCTTCAAGTGCTCCTCGTAAAACCCTCATTTAATCACACATTTAATCGCCGTGTGGCTCCTGCTCTGCTGCAAAGGTTTTATGGCTGGATGTTTACACACAGGGTGGTGTTCCTGGGTTTTACCAGTAGGAGGCAGTATAAGAAAAGCTCTGACTCCTCAGCCTCACAAACTGTGTCAACATGAGTCAAGAACTCTGCTGCTGATCATCGTCCTCCTCCAAACAGGAGGAGCGATCGGCAGCTCCTTCTCTTAGATAAAACTGTCTTTCTTGACATTAAAGGTAAACAGACATGTAACACAACAAATTGACAGCCTGTCAGCCTGAAACTATTTTGGCCATGTTGTTGATTTGGTGCACAGAGAACATGTCTGCCACAGTCCGAACAGGGTTTGCAGCACAGGTGTTTAAAAGTGAAATGCACGTCTTTCACTGTGCTCACTGTGGTGTATTGGTCAGAACGCACTGCGGGAGTCTTCAGCTTGCGCTTTACCAGAAGGCCGTGCAGGTTTACACTCGGGGTGTTTGTGGTTTATTTCAACAGGTCTCAGCAGGAAGCACAATAAGACACACTCAAAATGCTGATGTTTTGAATCGTTAATGGTCGCTCAGATCGATCAAACCAAGAAACGACAAGGAGCTTTTATTGAGTACCAAAAGTTGTTGTTCATAAGAGTGAAAAATGCAAGAAATTGACACAAAAAAATCCAGAAATAATGTATGCTAACTGCTATGCTAACTGTTCTAACTGGACGCTGCCCAGCACACTTGCTCAGAGGCATCTCAGGGGTGTTCTTGTGGGCTCAGCAACAGATTTCTGGTTTTTGGGATTCAACACACTCACTGCTGCAGCCACTTGTTTACATTCACTTACTGAGCCGTCCGCCACAATCACGGCACAGCGGGCTGATGTTAGAGCGACCAGAATCATTCCTGAAGCTCAGCTTTGCAGCGGCGACTACGGCGCCACGCACCATTTCGTCTCTGTCATCGAGAGGCGTCAACACTTCTGTCGTGACTCGAGCGGCGTGCTGATGAATGTTGATTTAGTTTTCTTTGGCACATAAACTGAAGGCATGTGACCAGAGCTGCTGTGTCGAAATCTGATCTTTGACAGAATCTGAGCCATAACGGCAGCAAATGTCCCGGCAGACACATGACCGTCACCCAGAGGACCCACAAGACGAAGATACTTTGCTACAGACCGATCGTCTGCTGTTGCTTCTGATTTGCATGAGGGTCCGTGTCTCAGCTGTCTCAAGGCCTAAAAACCCTCCGTTGACCTTCCCGTCCTTTCATTTGCATTTTCTCTTCATTTAATGAGTCAGATTAATAATAGATCAAAGCTCTGACCTTCCCAGAAAGCACCAGAAGAATCCTCACAGATTAAAAAACATGAGAAATTACCATAACCTATTCTTATGATGAGCTCCTTTTGTTTATAGTGGTTTCCATTTCAAGCTGCGTTCACAAGCTGGTTATAATGGTTTCCATTATAAGGCACGCTGGTTTCTAAATTGTGGTGGTTTGTCTTGGTTCCTAATGGCTTCCATGGTGCCGTCTGATGGTTTCAATGCAGCGTCTGATTTGTGGGGTCTTCTCAAGTTTTTGTTGACAGATGTTTGATGGTAGTTAATGGTTTCCATTGCAGTGTGTGATGGCTTGTACTGGTTTCTGCTGTAATGTTTCTAATGGTTCATGATGGCATGCACTGCTCATCCTTGCTGTCTGTAAAGGATAATGCTGCAGTCTTTAACAGTGTCTCGTGTTCTTATGGCTTCTATTGTTGGATGTGTAATAGTTGTATTCGTATTCCGTAAAGGTTGATGATCGAGGTTGGTTCAAGTTCTCCAGGTGTCTTTGACATTGACTCCACAGCCGTCCTCTGGGGTAGTTTTCTGCCTTGGTTTGCAGTAAAGGAGCAGATCTACGCTCATTCCTGAAGCCGCCCTCTGTTATGGAACATGATGTTGCTGGGAGATCACAGCAAACACGGCTGCATGTCATAATGTTGAGCCTTTCCGTCGTCCGTCTTCTTCTCTGTTTGTGTTGAATGTGTCTCTACAAGCTCGGAGTGGAAAGCCGCTCACCTGGAATCCTCTAAAATCCCCTTGAATCTTCAGGAATGCCATCCCGTCCCACTCACTGAGACCAGAGGGGAGGATGTGATCATGGCAGAGGCATGGGAGAAAGTGTGAGCTGGTTGGTGAGGAGCGAACCCTCCCCCAGCTGCTACTGTGGAGCAGCTCACGGCGCTCGAAGCTGCGGAGGTGATGATTTTAGAATAACATCGATCAAACCTTCTTAAACTCCTCCATCAGCGACGTTCAGTGAAGAAAAGCTGAAGCGAGGGGAGATATTATAAGCTGCACACAAAGGTACCGTCCTCCACTCGACCAGCCTTCAGCTGCAGCACTTTACGTTCTTGAACCTCACAGATGACCTCCTGACTCTGTGAACTTTGACCTTTTTTATGAACTTAATCATCACCATCAATCACTGAGAGACTTGTTGACATGAGGGAATCTCAGTAATGACAGCGATTTTCTCTTTGTGGGTCTTTTTTTGGGTGTTTCTTAGTATGAAAGTTGTCACAGCCAAGTTCAGCCCACCTGATGTTACGTCCTATCAAGTGAAATCGGAGGCAGCAGCGTCCAGCTCACTGTTTTGACTAAATGGTCCACAGCTTGACTGCTTTGGTTCATCTCTGTCAACAACTCAAAGCGACCCAGTGGGTCACTGGTGTGTCTGCAGCTCCTTTCTGTTGCACCCAAACGACCAATAATCAGTTCACGCAGGCTGAAAGGCCCTGCATGTGGGATCTGACCCAGGAACAGCGAAGAGCAACACATAGACTGCAACACATTTCACTGATTGCCTCATTTTCTGTTAACTAAAACTTCATTTTTCAGAATAATTCAAAGATGCTCCAGTCAGATAATATTTCCACGCAGAGGACCTTTAGACCGTCTGGACGGTCTGTCTGCAGATGGAATAAGTTTCTACATGATGTAAGGAAGTAGGTGTTTTATGTTCTTGTTGATACCTGAACAGCAGACTGAGCACATAACACACACGTGCTGCCACCAGCTGGTAGAACTGCAAACTGCCTGAGCTGTTTTCATCACGCCTGTAGCTGAATTCATACTTTACACTGAAACCCTCCACACGTCCAGCTGACTCTGTCCAATCTGAGCTTTTTACAGACTGAGGGGGATTTCCTGAATCCACAGAGGACGTCTGTCTGTCAATCAATCAATCAATCGATCGATCAATCAAGACTTTGTTTATATTTTATTTGTTTTGCACATGAGAAATGCAGCATAAATTAGTTTCACTTTTCAAAATCAAACAAGTTCAAATAGAGTGAAGAAAGTAATGAAAGCATAATACAAAAAGGTCAAATTTACTGAACATTTTGAATATTGATAAGTTTCTAATTCTGCATCGCACACGTGAGACCTGTTTCTGATGAGGATATCTAGTTTCTTAATAACATCCAGTGTGTTAAAACAATGTCCAACCATAATTCTGCCTCCACAAAAAGCAGCGCTAAAGATGCACGAGGAGGCGAGGGGCTCCAGAAGGACCCTGCAGAGCAGAACAGGACGCTTCACTGCGGTCCAACCCGGAGTCGACTGCACGGACACAGACCAGCAGAGAGACTTGAAAACAAAGCACTCGAGTTGAAGTCTGCCAGGTGTTGATCCACCTCACACTCCTCACTTCCTTTCTAGGAATCAGACGTCGCAAGGAGTGGATGGAAAAGTCAACACAGTGTGTGTGTGTGTGTGTGTGTGTGTGTGTGTGTGTGTGTGTGTGTGTGTGTGTGTGAGAGATACATGCAGGTAATGTGTTTGTGTGTGGAGGAGGCAGCGAGGTGGCACGCGGGGGTTAAAAGTCCAACATGAAGGAGCGATGTGAGCAGCATGCAGACGGGTCTCAAACCAACCATGTTTCTCCTGTTTGTCGAGAGTCACCTGGACGAGTCACGTGACCATGAAAACACAAGCAGAAACACGTCTGACTTATCACGATTTGAACCGAGAATCACATCAACATGTTCTTTTTCTGTCACAGCCAGCGGCTCAGCTGGAGAAAGATGACCATGATGATGCGTTCAGGGACACGAAACATAAATTCCAATGTGTCACTCCCAAAATGCAACCAAGCCTCGAGCTACTCGCAAATAACTGCTCCACCTTCTTAGCTAAGTAGCTCTTTTATGTACACAAACGATAGCATCACTGACGACACAGTGCTGACAGATTTCTGTGAGTCATGTCCGACTCTGAGGTCTGCAGGACTCAAGCCGATTCTTTGGGGCCACTTTACAACATTATTCATAACTCAACACGCTCTTTATTCAGAGGATGCAGCTGCCATTCAACACAGGGGTTGATCTTTAAGTTCTGTCTTTAGTAGCCCATCTGTGAAGGTATGCCTGCAGCTCAACAATAACTCAAAAACAGCGTTTCCTAACAAGGTCATCTCCCGTTTCATTATCGTGTTCTGACAGTCCTTTGGAGAAAACCTCACACAGCACAGTAACTGTTCCAGAAAGCCAGGACATTGACGTGGTATCCTCAGCTTGTACTGTACTGTCCATCCATCAGGGGGTTTTTCGCTCAGTGTTCCGTCTCCTCCATCACCTCCATCACCACCGTTCTGGGTCCAGTTAGGATCAGGTGGCTCACGGTCCGGTAGTCCAGGTTAAGGACATTCAGGCCGTTGACTGAAACCACAAACTGACAAACCTGCAGGTGAAGAAAAGAGGGAAGAAATATTTAGCTCATTTCTATCTATAAAAGCCTCTGGTAGTTCCTCTTAACTACATTTCCCATGATTCCCACCTTCATGCCGGCAGCAGCGGCCGGGCCGCAGGGCTCCACAGCCTGGATGTGACACGGCCTGTTCCCTCTCACCACGAACCCCCAACCCACTGCGTCGCCCACAATCTGCAGCACACAGAGACGTCAGTCAGACATTCAGCTAACGAACTCTTTAAAAAGCCTCTCGGATCAGCTGAAAACGCATCGTCACAAAGCTGAAAAAAGCCTGTTTCTCTGAGCTCATCAGACACTTTGGATACGTGGAAAGGAATATTTCCACAGTGTGGTTTTAGTACTTCTACTGAAGTGGAGGATCTGAGTACTTCCATTGTTAAATAAGTGATGTTGGCTGATCTGGGCCAGTGGTACGATGCCTCATCAACCCAGTGGCCAGAATAAATGTTGGCATCTCTTTGTGAACCACAGTTCAGACTTGATTTCCTTTATGTTCATGTTGTGACAGCGCTGTGTTTAAGGTCTGGTTGGGTTCAGGCGCTTTGTTAGGGTCAGGGAACGACCACACTTTGGCTTCAGATACCTGCTTTTGTATCTACAGCGGCACAGTGTTGAGACTCAGCTCACATACATGTACGTCACTTTGATTTTCAGCCTCATGGAGACAATGCGATTCCTTTTTATTCTCAAAAAGTGAAAAACAATCCAGAAAATCTGTCACCTCTCCTCAGGAAACGTTTTTTCTGTGAACTGCTCGGAGGTTCAGCTGTTAACGTACCGTAAAGGTCTTCTTGATGTAGGGTCCTCCTGGTCTCTGCAGCTCCTCCGTGCTCACTGGTCTTTTCAACACTAAACATGAAACAAGAGTGAAAATGTCAAACATACGACACATTAAACACCTTTTCTCTTGATGAACTGAGCGGACACAGGTGTCAGTTCTTAAGAGGCTCTATGATTGACAGCTCCTCACTCATTGGTTTGTCACTTTACCTGAAACACATTCTCACCTGCATAACTTCAAAGCATCTCCTCAGCTCGTGCTGATGTGTGTTTTCTCACCTGATTTGGGGTTGAAGAGCACCGGAGAGGAGGAGGAGGAGGAGGTGTTGCTGGGTAGGCCGACTCCTCTCCTGCTGTACCAGCTGCCGTCACTGCTGCTCCTCAGCCGGGCTCCTCCCTGACCTCCGCATCCTGCTCCTGCGACCGCCTTCACCGCCTTAGAAGGAGCCACTGATGGAGAAAGAGGAGGACTTCCATGACAACAATCAGAATGAGATCTGACCCAGTTTTGTGTTTGACTTCCTCATTTCGACTCTGTTTATGTTCAAACATGCCTCGATAGCAGCCGACGCTTCCTTAAACAGCAGAGATAAGAAAGACACACACAGAGGTCACGGGGTCGGCCGGGGTTGTGCCCTCTTTGCTCTGCCACAGGCAGATTCATGGTGCCCCCGAGCTGCCCCCCCCATCCTCTAAATGCCCTCCTGTGATCTGAAGGCGTGCGTGTTCTGACCGCCGTCCAAAAACCATCCATTTCTCTCCGTCTTTGTTCTGCTTCCTGTCTGTTTAGTTGGTTTCTGCGTGTTTCTGCTCTGGGTTCGTGAAGCTGTGTCAAAGTTGTTTTTGTTCGTTATGTTGGTGTTGTGGCCTTTTTCGCTGTTTGCCTTCACAGCTTTGGTTTGTTTACTGCGTTCATGGAGGAGAGAGAGTCTCCTTTTCATTCATTCATTCATCACACACACACACATACACACATTTCTGACTGGGTCATTGTATGACAGGATGACAGTCACTGGAGGAGCTGACCTCACACACCCAGAAAATAAAATGATAAAGTTTGTTTGTTTACTGTTTGATGAAACATGTCACGGCCTTTGGCCCATAGACGTCACACTTCCTGTTCAGGATAATAATTAATCCACCGCTTCCTCCTGTAGCCATGGTTACTCTACCTGCACAGACATGACCAAACTAATTTCTTAAAAAATGTGTTAAATTGATTGTCTCATAACTGTCTGCTCATCATAAACTGCGTTTGTGCTTTGTGTTTCTCTGCAGTGTCCTGATGGATCAGTCAGTTTCAGGTAACAGGCACCTGTTCACGCATTTTTAAAATAGTTTTCTCAGACTTTCACACGAGGTGTTTAAACTTTCCTTCATGCAACAGAAATGTGAAAAAAACGACAAATCTGAGCTAACTTTGAACACTTGGCTGTTAGTCTGTGGATTATTTTGACATTTACCAACGAACGCGACACAAACGCGTCAGTTCTCTCAGATTATTGTTTCTTGCAGCATGAACGGATGACGTTCACCCACATTCACACTTTCATTCGGTATGAAGCTCCTGATGCTGACTGTCATCACACAGAGAAACAACTGAAGTCAGCTAAACGACACGGCACATCCTTTATTAATAATGACTGTTACTATCCGTTCAGGGTGAACCCCGCCTCTCGCCCATTGCCAGCTGGGATAGGCTCCAGCCCTCCGCAACCCCGAAAGGGATACGCGGGTATAGAAGATGAATGAATGAATGAATGGATGACTGTTACTATAATAAACTTTATTTGTAAATGTCCTTTCATGAAAGCAGGATTAGAAAATGAATGTAAAGTCAGATGGAGAGGAAAACCAACTTAACACTGAGGGTGAAAATAGAAACATCAACATCTTTAAACCAATGGCAGTCAGCAATTTAACGCTTACAGGTGAGGGATCAAAGTGCATTTCACCTTGTGTGCTCACTCCACCAATCAACACGTCTGAAGCAAACCAGCATAACGGGGTCTCCCAAATCCCCAACGGACACACGTTCACCAGCGTCTTGATTAACTGATTTCTGTTTCAGCTGCTGGTTTGACCTCACTCTGGGTATTTCCTGCGTCAGGCACAGCTCTGTGGTGCTGTGGGGGTTAAAACACACACCACTGTCTTTTATAAGGTGAATGAATAACTTAAGATAGAGAATTAAATCCGCTGAATCGTGGCAATAAAATAAAGTTTAAACAGCACAAAGTGCGTTCTCTTTACAGAAACGACTGCTTTTAAACTGATTGTTTTTGTGTTTTTGCTCGATTACCAAAAATAAAAATCAACTGAGCGAGTCCTTCATCATTAACTCGTCCCCCGGACTTCTCCGTCCATTTTTTTCATTTCGAGTCGACAAAAGTCAAAAAGAAGCAACACAGCAGGTGACCCTGTCTGGGTCAGCGGTGTCAGGAGCTACACTGGGTGACTGCAGTGCCTCGTTATAAATGAGCAAGTGCATTTCATAATGACTTCATAATGAAGTTATCATCTTCCACAGCAGCTTACACGGTGTTGTCAGTGACAAACAAGGCAGCATTGTGCGGAGGTGGATAAAACAGAACCCAGCAGAGTTTAGAAGATGAAGCCAGAGTGTGTTCAAGCATCCACAGATTACTGAAGTCGTGTCTGAGTGTCTGTTGAGGGCTCTGACTGCCCTGTCTGATGCTGGTGTCGATGATCTGAGGACAAACGTTTCCAGTTTCCAGCAGATCTTACCTGCTGTGCGAGGTCCCATCTCTCCTTTACCCAGCTGCTGAGGATGAATCCAGAGGAGGAAGGCGCTCACACAAACAGACGAACAGACAGGCGGACAGAGAGACGGACACTCAGTCAGCCTTCAGCAGCTCTCTGCTGTTAAATAAGCTTCTGCACAGGCAGAAATCAGCCGGTCAGTTATCTGTCTGTGTATGTGTTTACAGATCTGAAAGCGAGGGTAGTCATCCAGTCAGAAAAAAGAGTGTGTGTGTGTGTGTGTGTGTGTGTGTGTGTGTGTGTGTGTGTGTGTGAGCTAAATATTAAACCCTTGAACAAACAAACTGACCCTCAGCAGAAAGGAGGAGGAGACTCGAAGAGATGTTTTCCTCTTTGAAAAAGTGAAGTAATATGAACAATAAGCCACGATGTGTTCCTCAAATCCTGTGCACATCAATCTAGAAAAAAAAATTAGACAGGAAATAAAAGCTTTTTCTAGAACAAACAAGCTTTTGCTTCCATGGTTGAACCTGAAGATGCTGCACATGAAGTGAAGCTTGAAAACCACACAGAAAAGTACCATCGGTTTACTTTACTGTGCAGACGACAGCAAACATTTCACGAAATTACTGAACCGTCTCAAATTCAGCGCATTATTAAAGAAATCAGGCCTGTGAAAATCTGATGAGTTTGAGCCAAAAATATTACAGTTAATGAGTTCAAGCAGTCGTTCAGGTTTCTGGTTTGAGAATCATTTCCTCAGCTTCAGCTGTGAGGCAACGAGCCACATGCGTGAGGATGTGTGCTTTCTGATTTTAATATCTGAACCAGGACTCGCTGTTCCAGAGAAGGCTGAATGACATCAATAATATCTGTGTTTAACTTTTTGCTCCATCAGTTCTGTGGGCTGCAGCTTTGTGTGAACAGCGGATTTCACCATAAAAATCTTACATTGAGCAACTTTGGAAAAAGGCTTCATGCAGAGAGAGTTTGGCGGCTCTGCAGCAAAGAACATGTTTAAGAACCAGGTGGACGCGCTCATGAACGCACCTGAGCTTCAGCCCGGTTGCCATGCAGGCTGCAGGTGGCTGCAGCTGGAGAGGAAAAGGAAAAGATCATTTCTGCTCCGATGGACGGAGGAGAATCAGGACGAAGACAAAGGCAGCAGAGCTTTCCATCGGTCGATAGAGTCCACAGAAGAGAGAGCAGACTTATCTTGTCTTTAACGGCCTCATTTACTGTTTGATCAAACATTTCCAGCTGTTACAAAAAGGTACTTTCAAACGAGGAAAGAAAGTCAGAAATTCAGCTCTATTTTTCTGTTATTCACTCCTCTTTTTTAAATGGATGCGTTTAAACAGTCACATCTAAAAGGTCTTCTCCAGCTCTTATGAACCCGTCAGCTGAGTCATTTGGACAACGTGGCCGAGAAGGACAACAATGAAATGTGTCGCAGACAGAGCAAACACACTTCTGATAAATCCACATTCTGTTCTGTCTGCAGGAGGAACATTCCTGAGTCTTTAGGTCAGAGCCGATCACTGATCAATCAGTGCTGCTGTTCCAGGTCCTGATCATGAGTCAAGCTGCCAACATGGCCTCTTAAAATGGAGATAACGGAGATACAACAACAGATGATGACAGCAGGACATACAAACAAAGATCCAGCAACACCTTTGCTCAGTAAATGCACGTCTTGGTGTTCACACATTGATAGATAGTTATAGTTATTAATGTAACTCTGGTTTTCATTTATTATGTGGTGGTTCTTTTTCATACATTGAGTCAGTTACACTCACAGGGGGTTTATAGGGTCCAGTTTACAGAACCAGAACAGTCTAATGTCCTCGGTACTCACCTGCTACACGACACTTAAAGCTAAAAACTCAAAAAGGTCTGAGCTCATATCGTTTGGGTCCTGATTTATTCGACAGGCTGCACCGCCAACCACAAACAAACCTCAGTCTGTTAACCTTTGACACAGTGATCAGACAGCTCTGACGATCTCGTGACAACACACCAGATTGTCCACGTCACTTCATTTATTTGTTTATTTGCCTGTGGGAGGCAAATAAATTCCCGCGGGAGAGGCAGTCATAAAGTGTATGACTGTAAGAGTCCAGGGCTCAAGTGAGGTGCTGAGATAACTGTCATCCATTAACAGAATCTTTCACTGTCAGTTCACATCTCTCCTGCTTGCACTTCGTTGTTTTCATTGGTGCTCAAACTGATCACATATTCTCCCTTCACATGTGGATCACACCCGGTTCCTTCTGTGAAGAAACTTCTACTTCAGTGTGTTCAGTCTTGTGTTACTGGGTGCCAGCAGCGCTTACAGTGACTCTGACTGCTGGGGATGAAAGTTGAGGGTGTTGTGTCAGAAGTCCGTGTTTCAGATTAGTGACCGTTCTTCTACTTTAACAGCAGGTAACTGAACTTATGCTGATGTGTGATAGTGGTCAGTCAATTAATGGGATGAGTTGATTGATTGATTGAGTCAGAGGAGCCAGTCACTGAACTCTCCCCTTCCTCATTGCACCCTCGGTAGAGATGCCCTTGAGCAAAGCATGTTGAACCTGCAGCTGCTCCGCTGAAGCTGCTCCTTCACTGAGATATTTTCATAACTTTACATTGTGAGGTCAGTTTGATCACTGAACATCGGCTTTGAGACGAAGTTTGGGCTGAAAAGTGAGACTCTGAGGATTTGCTGTGACATTTCAGTCATGATGATGTAACATCGTTCCCATAAACTCAGCAGCTTGATGATCTAATGCTGCAGCTTCGCATTGATTTCTTGGATCAATAAGCTCACAGGCTGCAGGACTGAGCACAGTCAATACTCACTGTGTGATACAGAGCCCTCAGCACGATGTCTTTGTTTTCCCAGCATTGATTCAGTGTGTATTTAAGCGTGTTACACCTGGAGGTTTCAGAGGTAACTCTCATGTATGGAGGATCACACACGTAACACACATTAAAACCCGACGTCACACTTCTGGATGCAGAAGCAGGTGTAGAGCTGCAGGTGTCTGCTAAATGATCATCTTGAGAATTTGGAAGACACATTTCAGTACATGCACAGTATCTAGTTGTAGTATTTATGACATTTATGTACTCTTGCAGCTTTTGTCTTTTGTGCCTGGCTCACGGCCTTTTTGTCTTTAGCTCCATCTTTTGCCTCCTGTTGATTATTACAGAGGTAATGCTGCCCTCTGCTGGAGAAAAGCTTCTAGCACGTTCATAGTTGACAGTTAAATTGCGTCACCTTGTTCTACTTCCTTCCTGTTTTTGTCTTCTTGTTCTTCGGTCAATATTTCTTCCAGCTTGAAATGAAATATGGACTAAAGTCATTGGAAAAACAACAATATAACTGCTCATAAACAACTCGTCAGTCTATTATATCTAACTGTGCTGAATTTTTGCTCTTTGCTTTATGACCTGTTGGACCAACAGGGAGCGCCAGCGTTAAGGCAGTAAAACAGCTTTTGTGGCCCAGAAAACTTGTCAGTATTTATTCTGAAAGAGAAACCAAACTGCTCTCAGTGCCAGAGACAAAGATGTGACCTCACCAGATGTACAAAGATAAGATTCACATCTGATGAACTTTGTTGGGTTTCATGGATTATACTGAACGTGATGAGAGGTGTAAATGTGTACGAACCCTCCATACAGAGCTCAGGAGTCACTGCTCATCTCCAACCTCTTTCACTTCCTGTGTCACCCAAATGTTTCCTCTGTTAAGGACAAAGGGACAAGAGGAATGAAAACAAGGACGAGACAGTAACACACAGAGGAAGCCTTGAGGGCGAGCCGCCTCAGCGTCAGCAAAGACAGTTTAAAACATGACAGACATCAGAGCCAAGAGACCATCTTCATCCTCCCAACCTCATCCAGGTCCTCCTGGAACGCACTGTCCAGATGACAGAGCTGGTCCACACACAATCAAGTCAACACACTGGATTTGGTTATTGGCGAGGCTGTTGCTGTTTTTGGGGATGTAGGCCTCTCCGACCATTTGTGTGGTTTCGCTGATATGCCTGTTTCCAGATCAGTTCACTGAAATCACTGAAAACTACATGTGTGAAGCTCCTTCTCAAGAAATGCATCTTATATGTATAATCCTCCCTTTATTGGAAGAAATGTTGAGCAAACTGTTTCAATTCAACTTGATAACTTATTAAACGTCACCGGGCAGATTTCACTCTGAGACTGCACTGACTAAGGTGTTAAAGGACATTTGTCTGAATACTGACTCAGGTAAAACATGAGTTTTGGTGCTGCTTGATCTTGGCGGGAATCCTCAGTTGAATCAGATCGGTATCTGAAAGTCGGAGTGGATCACAATGACAGGCGGCGTCCCACAGGGTTCAATTCTTGGGCCACTAGTGTTCGACCTGTATGTGCTCCCTGCGGGTCAAGTCATACATGACGGTAACGTTGCTATTATTCAGTTTACTTCAGTTAAATGAGGACAAGGCTGAAATAACTCTATTCACCTCACTCGTGTCTTCATTTCCAGCAGGTTGGACTACTGTAACGGTCTCCTGTCTCCCAGTAGGACTGTTATTACAGCTGCACTTTGACTGTATTCCTGCTCTATTCTGTCTGTATTGTTTAATGTATTTCGTATGCATTTTATTTCATTCTGTCTAACTTCCTACGTTTCTTTTTATTCCCTTTGAATTGATTGTTATTATTGTTCTTTAATGTCATTTTCTCTGTCCATGTAAAGCACTTTGACTTCCCTCTGTGTCTGAAATGTGCTGCATAAATACAGCTGACTTGCTTCGCTTTGCCTGATTCACTTCCTTTTCCTTTCACTCCGAATTCTTCAGAAGAACATCTGCTTGTGGAAGTAGTTCTTGAAGATGAAGGTTTTATTTGTCACATGCTCAGAAGTATTACAATGCTAAAGTGTGTATTGACCCAGTGAATAAGTGAGCTGTGCTCTATCAGTATGTGAAAAAACATAGAAATTTGTTAAAGCTTTCTCAATCGATTTATCATCCGAAAGTTTCTAAATGTGCCGGAAAACACTTCAACTTTACACACTCTTTGGTTTAAATGTCAAAAATATTGATTCTTGAAGTGAAACTCGTGAAGAATGAGCTGAACCTGAAGAGCAGATCGTCTAGAAGCACTCATGATGTGCACAAACGTTGCACTGTGTGGGACATTCATGTCAATTGAGACATGTGAACATTGGAACAGCCTGTTCGTGAATGTGTGTGTCAGCGTGTGTGTGTGTGTGTGTGTGTGTGTGTGAGTGTGAGTGTGGGTGTGTGTTTGAGCATAGTGAGGCAAATATTAACTTTGTCCAAAGTACATTACAGTTCCTGAATTACGATGCACAAATGTCAGCAGAGTTAATGTATTTGGGTGTTACTCTCCTCTGAACTTCAAACTCTCTGCAGCAGCATGTTTGTGGTACGTTTCACTGCAGAAACATGCACTCATCAGGCTGCGTGTGAGGACGAAAGCAGGAAAACTTGTGCTGAGCCCAAACAAGAGCTAAAAGAAGAGTGATCAGTGGACCTCCACTCATCAGAAACATGGCGCCGAACAGATGATTCGACTGAGCACTCACAGCTTCACGAGGCCACAGTGGTGCATTTTAAGCTTGGTGTGGTCTCCTCCCCCCAGGTGGCCATAAAAGCAACTAAAGCAGCCGTTAAAACGTTTGGAGGGCGGCCCTTTGGTCTGCTCACCTGTAGCGTCTGACAGAGTCTGAGTTCCTGACTCCAGCCTCTTTTCACTGAGTCGTCTGCTAATGGGAGAACTTTGACCTCTGCGATCAGATGCTTCTTACTGCTCTTTGGGACTCATGGTGGACGTCTTTTGTCCCAGTGCGTCACCTGGGTTTCAGTCAAACTGAGTTTCAGTCTAAACCTTGAGAACTGCCTGACCTGCCAGTCAGCTCACAAAGTCCAGATGAAAAATAAAAAAGCATCTTCTAAAACCCCCCCCGGCTAACTTCTTCTTCTTCTCCTGCCTTTTTTCCCTCAGACTGAGTCCGACCTAACGGTAATTAAATACCTCCTGAGTTTGAATCATTTCTTGTGGTCACTGACTGTGGAGCGTCTTCTTTGAAGTTAAGCGACAGCGTTGCAGAAACATTATTATGTTTCTTTACTGTCATCAACTTCAGTCTCACATTCTAAGGAACTTGTTGATGCACATGTAAGCACCGCTCAGAAAGTGAACAGCTCAGCATCTGTTATTGCATCACGGCCGTTTCTGCTTTTCACCCGTTTTCAACAGTCGACCAGGAAATAACATACTGTATGGTGAGCTGACAGCAGGGCTTTTAGTCCGGGTCTGTGATTCCGTCAGTGACTGTGATGAGTCGGCACAATCAGTTCAGCTCAACGGTTCGCTGACACAGATTTGTTTGGAAGGGACTTCTTCATGGAACCATCACGAAAATGATGATTTTCTGAATGGTTGTCATCATCCGGTGGCACTAATTTCCTGTCCGAACGTCAGATTTTCCTGCATCAGACGGTGAATTGGTCATCCACTTTGAGCATCTTCATTGCTTTGTGTGAAGTTTGGAATCTGTTAACGTTCCCATCAGCTGTTAATGGGACACATATTACTGTAACACCACGAGCTTCATTCTCCTCATCGTCTTTCATCCAAGAACGTCTCGTGCTTTTTCTATTTGTGAATGGTTTATTTTAAACTACATACAAAACTAAAAGAAAATGAAATGTTTCAACGCTGATGAAAGAAAAAAATATGGAAACAGATTTGAAATGAAACTCAGGGTTCAACACATGCAGCTCTGAGCACTTTCAGATGTGTACAAAACAACAGTCTGAAAACTCTTCAAAAAAGGAGCCAGAGATGAAAACCTGAGGAGATGTTTGTCACTGACTCCTTTGTTACAGAGTGTGGATGTTGATGAACGCCCGCTGGACTCATAGTTTGACCCACATGGATGCAGTCCAGGTGCACTGAAACTCAAGCTGCAGTATGACTTCCTGCAGGATCAGTCAGCTAAGCACGGCCTCAGGTGATGGAGACACATCGGCCAATCGCGTTGTTTTGTGGCTCATGGCAGGTAATCTGTGCCGGGGCAGAGTGCGTGTCTGTGTTCGTTCTCTGTCGTTCGCCTTCACGCACGGCTCCACAGGCCTCAGAAGCTCTTTCAGATCCCTCAAAACGTTTTGTATCTTCAGTTCATGTCCGTGAATCTCTTTGCAGCACTTCCTGTGTGTGTGTGCGTGCCCGCGCATAAGTGAATGTTTATCTTTGTGTGTGGTCTTTGTAAGATGAGGATGTTTCCCCCGAGGTGGTGGATGTACAGATCACTTTCAAAGCCGAGAGCTCTGCTCCCCCCCGTGAACACAATGTTCCCGGCAGAGTGCAGGCTGGCAGTGACAGCAGAGCCTTTCAAAAGCCCTGATGTGTTTTGATAGCGGCGCTGTGAAAAGAGGCGTAATGCTGTGGCTTTCTGCGGCATTCATCCAGAATCACAGAGCTGACAAACACAATACGGAGGCTGATACCTGTCTTGCAGAGAGCTGCAGAGCAGGAGGGCAGAGGCGGCGTTGAACAGGAGAGCTCTCTTCACAGCGTGGCGTCTTTGTCTCATTGTTTACGGAGGAAAACACTGAGAAGTTCACGTCTCTCTCAGAGCTCAGCTCACAGTTAGCTCACCGCGGGGCTCAGGTGTCTTTCAGGTCTCGTACAACTAAATCCAATTCAGCTCACCCGTTTTCCACATTTGTCTCTTAACTTCCTGTCACTATTGTGGGCAGCAGGAAACACTTGGTGAGCTCAAGTCTCAAAGTTGAGAGGCCACGTCCATATTATGAGGACGTGTTGTTGTCTTTGAGCTCATCCACTGCACGTTTCAGAAGGAAAAGACCATCACAGGTGCAAAGGTAGCAGCCTTCATCCAGCTTGTTTTATGTTTTAGCAGCAGCTTGATGATTTTATCAGAGCACTTTCGACAGCACTGAAGCTTAATTTATTAATGTGATAATGTGCTTTGTTAAGCTATTAACCACTGATGCGACGTGTTAGATCTGTGTTCAACACTTGTTTGGAAAGTGTGAGAAATGGTGCGTATCACACGGACGGTGAAGACAGAATTCCATATGAAAACCTTACCTGTTACAAGTGTCTTTTCCAAAAAGTCTAAATCTTCCTTTCACGCTTTACGCTGTGTTACTAAAGTATACATGTTTCAGAAATCCAGGCACAATGTGACCACGAGCAGCAAACATCGAACTACAAAATGCAGCTCATTCAGACTTCTGCTGTAGACAAATTAAAAGACAAGATGTTTCCTGTTAGTAGGAAACAAGGTGGACATTTCAGTTTTTACACAGAAGCCAAACGGAGAGTCTTTTAGAGTTATTTCCTATAAATATTGCTGTGGTGCAGAGCTTTTATGTGGCCGTCTGTCATGAGGCACACAAGATGTCCAAGATAAGTTTGGTGTTAGCATCTCACCTGCAACTCAGATGCAAGATAAGAGGAACAGCAACCTTGTGTGTGCACTGCTCGTGTTGATTATCAAGCAGCAGTAGCTTAGATGTGTTTTCCATCAGATAATCGTGTGGTTGGTGATGAGGCTCCTGCAGATTCAGGTGTGAGGGTGAAGGTTCCTACAGTGTTTCTACAGGCAGACCGGACACGTGCGACAGTCAGTGTCCTTCACTACGATGCTAAACGTCGACCTGCTGAGGGTGACCTCATAAACTCCTTTTGCACTCTGACAAAAGAAAACGTCAGCTAAGCTCTTTTCAAGGCCACTTCAGAGCATCCAGCCTGGTGCCCACGTTCACGCTGCTCAGCCGACCGGCTTACAGTCAGTGTGTTTACTGTAAGGAAACAAAGGATTTGATCAGCGGTTCTTTCAGAACACAACTTTCCTCTCTCCTCAAAAGGTTTCTTCTGCAGTGTTAAAATTAAATAGTCTTTCTTGAAATCCCTACAGAGGTGGGTCTTTACTGTTTACTGTAGCTGTAACTTGTGACTCGTGCAGGAACAGGAGAAAGTTCAGCATCTTCTGGGTGATTTTAATGTTGTGAGTCTTTGTAAGTTTCCAATTAAACCTCCATATTCCTTTAAGACAGACTGAACGTTGAACATTATACAACCCCTCTTCTCCCTCGGGGTGCCTCTCTCTCTCTCTCTCTCTCTCTCTCTCTCTCTCTCTCTCTCTCTCTCTCTCTCTCTCTCTCTCTCTCAGTTCACCGCTGCTGACTGCGTTGGACTCCGGAGCGTCACCCCGACCTGACTTGTACCGAGCGCAGCTGTCGCCATTACTTCATGCTTATTGGCCCAAGACCGAGAGAGGCAGAGGCAAAGCAAAGGCAAACAACTGGAGAGAGAGAGAGAGAGAGAGAGAGAGAGAGAGAGAGAGAGAGAGAGAGAGAGAGAGAGTTGGACCCCTGCGCTCTGCTCCATCGATCCGCAGAGGCGCACAGAGGAGCTTCTACCGGACGCTGGACGCAATTTCTGAGCTTTCGGGTGTTTTGGGGGAATGCTAGAAGTGGATTCGCTGTTTGGAACATGCTACTGGGCAATTTGGTAAGACCGTGCCAGCTCTGTCGTTTGATCCCTGTGTGGCTTTGTTTTAGCGTGTGTTCGGACGGCTCCGGTGCCCCCCCCCCCCCCCCCCCCGCCACAGACTGCGCTCTTGCAGAATAGGTGTATCGACCTGTGAGTGAGGGAGCTGCACTTTGCCTCACATCAATGCGTGCCTTGAAATTTGGAAGCTTCACCTCAAGAGGAGGACATTACATAACTGTGAGCAGGAACATGAATTATGGAGCAGCTGACGGGGGCTGCTGGTATTTTGGTCTGAGTGACACTGGGACAGGATGTGTGATGATGGTGAGGATGATGATGATGGGTTGCCCTGATCTGCTCAATGTCAACAGTGACACATTTGTTTGCCTGGGGGAGGTAAAGGTAAGCAAAAGATGAAGGTTAATGGTTACACTCTGGGCGTGGGTTTCATCATCATCGTCATCGACATCATAAATAACTGTAGAATAATGTGGAAAACATCTGAGAAGGCACGTCTGCTATTTGTAATGAGTCAGGTCAGAATCTCCCATAACGTCTTAAAGTGTAGTGATGAAGCTGCAGCCTGCCTGCGTTTGATGGACAGGTTAGGGTTAGGGTTAGGGTTAGTGTCTCCACAACGCTCACCTCCAGCTTTAATACTACAGCTACTGCTTTGGTTCTGGCATTCTGGAGCGTACTCTGGGACGGGGTTGCAGTATACATGCAGTGCTGTGGTCATTATGAGGGACTCAGTCTCACTGAGGTGAAGCTCAAAGTGCAGCTCAGCGGTGCTCCGGTTGGGACCTGGTTTACTTCTCTGTCTCTGGTCTTTACTTCCAGCTCTGCTTCCCAACCTTCATAATGTCAACGTTCAGTTTATCTACGAGTCGTGTCCATGTGGTTTCATTTGAACTGGTTTAGAGGCCTGCGAATGTTTAACTATCCTCCATTTCACGAGAAAATTCAATTTCTTTCAGAGAGAAGCCATTAAAATTAACATGCTTTGGTGAAGAAAATGTGATTTTTAATTGGCTCATATTCAGTAAATCATCGTGTGACTTCAGAGTTGCTGCTGAGTCTGAATACAGATGGTTTTTCTGGATTCAGTGGTTCTGGTTGAAGGGAACTCCGGGTGGTCTTTGATGGGTTTCCAGGGCGTTTCTGAAGAATATTGATTCAATTTGAAAACAAACATTTGTATTGTTTCAGTAAAATCTGAGCTGCAGCTGCATCTCTCACTCGGCTGAATAACACTGCAGATTCATCTACTTTTACTCAAATAAGTGACGTCCAGGAGGGGAAAGACAGAGAGGCCTCCTGGACGCCTGGACTGACACCATTAGCTGATTGGCTATCAGCAAAAACTTAAGCTATGTCATTCTGCTTACAGCCTCTCAAATATGATAATTTGCTGCTTATTTTGATCAGACAGAATCCAATACGAACATTTCTCGTTGTCACGTTGACCTGCGACAAACTGGACTCACCTGCAGCTGGATGTTGGTGAACTGACTTCAAAGATCCAGCAGTAAACTCAGAAGGCTTTGGTTGTGCTCAAATAAAGGAGACATTCATTCGTGAATCTCTGAACTTCCTCATCTGACCGTTTCTTATCCTCATTATTTCTTTAAAACCCAGAAAGTTCTGTTCTTTGAGCCTTTTTGCTGTATGCTGACACCCTCAGAAACGAACATGGCTGAGGTTTGTGTACGTTTGTTTCACAGTGAAGCAGGTCTGGTTTGGCTCTGCTGAGCCGTTTGGATCCTCCTGAACATCTCAATCAGCACATTGTGTCTCCTCGAGGAGAACTGAACCTTTATCTGTAGATGGCTCATGTCGGCCTCTTTGCTCTGTGCTGGACGAGAGGTGGAATCACGCAACACTTCTCCAGCGTCGCCATTCCTGGCTGCCCGTTGACCTCTGACCCCTTTGGTGAGACGTGAACATGAATGTGTCTCAGAGAGGAAGAAGAAAAACCCCTGGTTAGGGCGACAAGGTGGCACAGAGACCGTCTTTGTAGGCCCTCTTTTAGTAAGCGTCCTCATGGAGAAAAACTCTGAGACTCTGTCCTGCGTGAGGAAAGAGTCACTGGAGTCAAAGAATAATGGTTTAATGTCTGTTTCTAATGCATGCTCTGTGCTTCTCTGCAGGTAGTGGTTGTGTTCTGTCTGTGGGGTCCTGATGTCAGCAGAGCTTATGTTTTTCAAGCCAGTAGACCTTCAGATGGAGGAGACAACCCACCACCTCACACTAAAGGTGAGCGCAGCCTCGTTTGCTTCAGGATGAATCTGCGTTTTTAACATCTGAAACGATTCCTGGTGTCGTTAAATAAAGCTGATTATACAAGCTTTAAATCACCAAACTGCTGGTTTACATGTTGTAGCCCTAAAAACTGGACATTGCAGAGCATTTTTAAAATAGGCAGCACACTTTGAGGTGGATTTTGTTCACATGAAATCTGAGGAGTGTTTAAAAAGTGAATTTTAAACACTTCAGCCTAACTGTGTGTAAACTTCTGACTTCAATTACTTGCCAGCTGGGACCATTTTGGTGCATTCAGGGATGCTCTGACCTCTCAGGATTAAGAGAAAACTAGTCCATTAATCCAATCCAGAAGACGAGCACAGAGCAAACACCGGAGAAACGGATCAAGATGATGTTTCCTGCATTGAATAAAATCACTACGGTTCAGTTCATTCTCACTCTCAGCTCATCACAAACAGACTTTTTGGCGTCACTTTTTAAGGCTCTGGGTGTCAGGGAATCTACCTGAGACAATATTAACCTGTAACATAAAGTACTTCCAGTTCAGTGGACGCACACAAGTAAAGTAAGTCATGTAAGAAAGACAAAGGCGTCTTCATACACTACGTAAAGGAGATGGGGTGCACCACTCTGACAGGGGTGAGGTGGAATAGTCTAAGTGGTTCTTGCCTTTTTAACATCTTCAGTGTCATTTTTCAACATGCAAGCCTCCGCGGTGAAGCTCACAGTAATAAGTATGCAACAGTCCAGTTATTCTTTCAAAACAAAATGTGCTGAGAATAACAACAAACACGTGGTTAATGCTGTGAAACCGTCCCACAGACTCGACGGTCAGGCCGGTGAACAGATCGTGGTTTGGCTTACAATCAGTTCCTTCACTTACAGAAGAAATCAATCTGCACTTTTGCTTTCACATGAGACGTGAAACCAGCCTCCTGAGCCAAAGTCCTGCGTCCTGATCAAACGTGTGCATGTGACGAACTGAGGGCGAGAACAGTTTGTTCCGTTTGGCGCCCAAATTCACACGCTGATGAGTTTTCGAAACAGTTGCTACTACAACGCCACGAGAAACAGAAAGAGTCCTCTGCTGCTTGTCGTTAAGCGTCCTCCTTTGTGTCTGTTTTACATGTCTGTGTGAAAAGTCTTGCAGATGAATACGTAAGCTCGCAGCAGTTGTGTGTAACTGTGTCTCTCTCCCTCCTGCAGTCGTCTCAGAGTGGGTCAGCTCAGCGGGCTCCTGTAAGGGGAGGTGCTTTGAGCTGGAGGAGGCCAAACCTCCAGGATGCAGGTGTGACAATCTGTGTAAAACCTACTACAGCTGCTGCTCCGACTTCGACGAGCACTGCCTGAAAACAGGTCAGTGTGATGTCGCCGTGCCGCCGTCGCTTCCCCTGGTTTTCCCCTCTGTGATGCAGTGAGGAGGCTGTGTTTTCTGTCCTGTTTGATAGCTTAAAAATGGCTTTTTGTTCAGATCAAAGAAGGATCTGTTAATATTGTGAGACATGTTTGCTTTTCCCTCAGAATGACGTCACTGCTTAAATAAAACCACTCCGGCAGTCTCGTGACTGTCTCTCAGTTTGAGCGTTTAGAGGCACATCTGGATTCAAGTTTACAATTGAGACCCATTTTCTCTCATTAAAGCATCACGTTAACAGTTTGTGCATGTGCATGTTCTCTCGGTGCTTCCTAGTTGATTCGAGCAGTTCTGTAACTCAGCGTAAAAACTTTTTTGCGAAATTCAGGACTTTTCTTTAGAGTTTTGCTGTTTCCATCAAGCTTTTCGAAGACGATACTTCAAAAACACCTCGATGGAAACGCCTATCAGGCTGTGACACACACGGTACCTGTTCGTTGAATCAGTTCATTGTTGGTTTGATGCTCCAGATGTTATCGACTCTGTAAACAGTGTGATGGACTTTTCTCCACTGGTGGAAGAAGGAAATCATGTTTTTGATTTAAACATATTCACAAGCCTGTTAATGCTGCTGCTCTGGGTGATATCAATAGTACACAGCAGTACTACAGTAGCTGCAGCACTCAGTGTACTCAGCAGGATAAGAGCTTTCTGCTGTGGATTATTGTCGTTGCCAGCATGTTAATTTTCATCTGATGCTCATTTAAACTTTGGCTGATGAAGAGAGTACAGTCGCAGTTTCATCTTGAGATTATTAAGCAAACACCGCTGGGACTTCTTCCAAACTCTGATGGTTGTGGCTCATGAATTCTACAACCATGAGCTGCTGGTGCCATGTCTTTTGCTTGCTTTGCTTGTCATCAGGTAACAGGCTGTCGCTGCCTGAGATTTAGCTTGTTCGCTGTATTGATCTGGATGTTTTTCATGATGCGTCCTGTGTCAGCGGGAGGTTTCGAGTGCACTCAGGATCGCTGCGGGGAGGAGAGGAATGACGACCACGCCTGCCACTGCTCAGAGGACTGTCTGGAGAGAGGAGACTGCTGCTCCAACTTCAAGTCGCTCTGCAAAGGTACTTATCATTATATATCATTATATTCATGTAGAAATGGAGAATGAACATGCGTGGAGGCAGGTAATCACTCTGCGCTGTTGTTTCCATGTGAGGTGAGACTTCATGGGTGCAAGGAGACTGTGAGGAGATCAAGACTGCCGAATGTCCTGCAGGGTGAGTCTGATTTTAAAGGTCTGTTCATAGGATTTTAAATCTCCAGCTGATCGAAGCTCGTTTCCATTCATCCGTCTTTGAAACTGAGAAGATGAAGAGCTGCACCTTCTGCCACTGTTTACGTTTGTCTCTGCGTCCTTGTTCCTCTCAGCTTCATCCGTCCTCCCCTCATCATGCTGTCTGTCGACGGGTTCAGAGCCTCCTACCTGAAGAAGGGCAAATCCGTCATCCCCAACATACATAAACTCCGTGCGTCCTCTCCTTGACTTTTTCTCATATGTCATTTCCTGTGAATCTCGTCTTGTTGGCTGCTAACAGACGTATCATCTAATTGCAGGTTTCAAACATTATTTTAGTGCCTGAAATATGTTTTATAAATAATGAAAAGTTTGCGTTTGATTCCTCTCAGGTACGTGTGGTACGTCAGCACCCTACATGCGACCAGTCTACCCTTCAAAGACGTTCCCAAATTTATACACCTTAGCCACAGTAAGCAATACTAATGTTAATTGATTAATTTTAGTGTGTCAATACAGATGTTTGGAGATGTTTAATAGAGCCTGTTCATGTTGTGACGCTGCTGCACGACTGATTTTGTTCCCTCTCTGCAGGGTCTGTACCCAGAGTCCCATGGGATCGTGGGTAACACGATGCACGACCCGGTGTTTAATGCCACCTTCAGCCTGCGCACCAGAGAGAAACTGAACCACCGCTGGTGGGGCGGACAGCCTGTGAGTAAACTCTAGAAACCGGCTCGTGATTGGACGGGAGTCAGTCATTATCAATCAGTTTGGGCGATTTTAAGTCATGGCTGAAGTTTTGTTTAAATCCTGGAAACCTACCGAGAAATCTTCCATGAAAACTACAGATTTGTTCTCGTTTGACGTCATGTGCTGACTCAGATGGGAAGACAAAAATCTAATGCAGTGTCTCAAAATTTCACCGCAGCATGATCTCAGGAGCAAAGGTGAAGCATTGCATGGTGGGATTTCTAACCTCAGGGGCTAAAGAAAGACTTCTGATAACCTCCTTTTTCTGTTTTGCAGATCTGGATCACAGCAGAGGAGCAAGGAGTGAAAGCAGGCACTTTCTTCTGGCCTTGGTACTTAAGTTAGTACTGGAATATTTTTCACTAGCTTCAGACACTGAACGCAGCACGGCACTGCTATCGTAGAAAACCTTAAAGGCTGAAATGCACAGAGGGAAGTTTAGTTTACATTACTGTGGATCTGAACAACACTGTGAAACAGGTCATAAGTGAGCGTTTGCTCGAGATGAGAAGCTAAACGCTGGAACAGGAGGAGGACTCGAATCTCAAATCTTTCATAGATGATCACAGAGTCAATGTAAGTCTGAGCAAAGCAAAGCGAAATGCCACATTTAAAGGAGCCGAATGCCTTCTTTAACTTCACTCTGTGGGAGATACCCGAAGGCTAAACCTCAGGCCATATTCACACTGACGAGTAGGAATCTGAAAACTCCGGAAACACTCTGAAAAATAGAAAATGTCCTCAAACCGTATCAAAGTCTACAATATGGCTGTTTCCTCAGTTTATTACCAAAGTGAACGAGCAGAAGCAGAATCCGTTATCGTCGCTTTGCCCTTTGTTTGACTGACATGACGGCACAGACGGATTAGTTTCAGAAAGCAGCTGCATGTCCATGACATAATGATCACGAGGACAAAAGAGGCTGAGCGCTCGTCGCGTCCTGAGACCGACCGGCTGACAATGGCCTCACACACGCCGACACACAGACGCGGGACAATAGCACCGCACACACATTCACAACAGAGGCCAGAAAGACCAAACGCAGCCAGAGGCCCGGCCTGCTGAGCACTGAGCAAAGAGCCTTTCAATGACGGCGATGACATTTTTCATATATGCTGATGTTATTGCACACAGATCAGCTCCTGTTTCATTTACTTATAATCCAGTAAACATCAAAGTCTGTGAAGGCTGGTCAGTGTGTGTTCTTTGTGTCATGCCCTCTTCATTTATTTCATCCTGATCGTTGCTTCCAGGGTGATTCCTCTGGAGAGGAGGATTCTGACCATCCTGCGTTGGCTGCATCTGCCCGACGACGAGAGGTTCGTCTCCCTGTTCTTCAGACTCAGAGTCTGAGAAAACACTGATTTTTTTATCTTATTTTCCTGAACCGGGGTGCTGTAAACATGGAAAACTTTGACTTGTTATTCATGTTATTAGGTGTAATGCTGAGCATTATTCCTGGTGCTTGCAGTTGTTTTCTTCCTCCAGCTGCATCACAGCTGTCTGTCCCCTGTATGACCGCTCATTACTCTTATTCACTGTATTACGAGCTGTGTTTTAGTTTAACAAGCAATTGATTGATGATAATAACACAGTGTTTGTGAGTATTTGCTTTCACTTTTAAAACTTGCAGTAAATATGAAACATCGTCAGTGAGAGGAAAGATGTGGAAAAGGCTCGTTATGTAAAGTTATTTCCCTTCGCTGTAACACACATGCAGTCTTTCTACATGTAAATCTCACATTTCTGAGGATTTAACTGCTTTAATTTAACGTGTGCTCATGAGGACGTCTGTGTGTGCAGCTGCATGAACGAGTTATAAAACTTCTGTAATTTGTAACAAGGCAACGCTCATGCATTTCAAAGATCTCAGAGACTGCTGTCAGTGGGTTTCTATAGAGGTGCTGTGTGCTTTATATTTAGTCAGGCATGCCGGTGAGTGCCTCTTGAAGGCTTGCAGATAAAGGTTGTTTTTAGTGGTGAGCAGATGCTGGGTCAGTGAAGGGGGCGCGAGCTGATGCTGGGTCAGTGAAGGGGGCGTGCGCTGATGCTGGGTCAGTGAGGGGGGTTGCTGATAAGTGGTTTTACGTTGTCGTGAGGCTGCAGGTTTGGGAGGTTTTCCTGTCCCGTGTGAGCTGAGGTGAGACGCTCACTCATCGTGACCTCAGCTCTCACACCTGACTGGTTTTTTGGGCGAAAGGCATCACTGAACCGTGTGTGTCGTCTCTCTTCAGGCCGTACGTTTACGCCGTCCACTCAGAGCAGCCCGATACGTTCGGACATCGGCTGGGACCCCTCAGCAGCGAGGTGAGTGAGGGGGTCGAGAGGTGGCGCTGAAGCTGCTGAGAGTGTGTCCATCATTACATTTCCAGAAACATCTCAGTCATGTCTTTCAGCCTGTTGCTTTCCTTCCACAGCTGGATAACCCTCTGAGGGAGATCGACAACATCATCGGTCAGCTGATGAACGGTCTGAAGCAGATGAACCTGCATCGCTGCATCAACGTCATCATCGTAGGAGACCACGGTAAGACCACCGCGTAATCCGCACATTCTGTGTGTGTGCTGCTGTAAACTGTGTGGCTGCTGGTTCCAGGGAGAAGGAAGCACCTGCCAGCAGAGCGGCTTGTTGGACTCTGACAACCACAAGAGATACAAACACAAAAAACATACACATACATCATGATCTTAGTTAGACACGATGATGATGTGCTTTGGTTTTTAAGACTCATCTTCATATTTAACGATACCTAAAGGCTCAATTCACACAAACCTCAAAAACTCACTTAGTAGTATCTGTCCATGCAAATAGTTCAGTGTTGTATCTGAGATTTCTGCCTCCAGCTCCAAACATTAGAGCTCAAAGACATCCTGTTAGTGATGCTCAAAGCATTAAGAACCGAAGACAAAGTAACAAACATCAAGGGCTCAAACAAGCTCGCTCTGATCCTACAGAAGGCCTGAGGGCTGAAACGTCATCCTAATAAAAGTGATGCACACTGAGCCTGAGTGTGTAAAAACAAAGCATGAGCAGAGAAGAAGGTGAATAAATGTTTTTTCCACGTGGCGTGTTGCTTTGGGCGAGGTGACCCTCTCGTCTGCCTCTCAGGTATGGAGGAGGCCCACTGTGATCGGACGGAGTTTCTCAGCAGCTACCCGCTCAACATAGACGAGATCATGCTGATCCCCGGCTCGCTGGGCAGAATACGACCCCGCGACCCCAAATCCACCACATGTAAGCTTTTAAGACTGCTTCTGAGTCTTAACAGATTAAGCAGGCTGGTTTTGACCTGATACTTTCTTTTCCAGATGACCCAAAGGTTGTGGTGGCAAACCTCACCGTAAGTAATCCAACCAAACATCAAAACAAACCGCTGTCCCCGTCCCTGTTTGTCATTTGGAAACAGAAAGAGGTCACTTTCATTTTCACTTTTCAGTGTAAAATGCCGACTCAGCACTTCAAGCCGTACCTGAAGCAGCATTTACCCAAGAGGCTTCACTACGCCAACAACCGCAGGATCGAGGACGTCCACCTGCTGATGGAGAGGAAGTGGCACATCGCCAGGTAACCTCTGAAATCAGTCCATTCTGAGAAATCAGCACAAAGAAATGGACCAATCACAGAGGAAGAGACCCCAACCCGAAGCACTGATTGCACGATCGGTGAGCGAACTTTCGATTTTTGTTTTAGGAAAATGCCAGAAAAACTGAGGACTCGTTGCGGTTTCTTTGGCGACCACGGCTTTGACAACAAGATAACCAGCATGAGGGTAACGTGCCCGTTTGAAGTTTCTTCAACTTTCCACCTGTTTTCTGTCCTGGATCACAGACTGTGACGTGACATAATTACACACGATGAAACACCTCTGAGGTCAGGTGGTCACTGCGTTACCTGATGTCTGATGAGATTCTCTTTCAGTCCCAACAGCAGCTTCAAACCTCGAATATCTTTCAGCTCACTTTCTGAGATGTTTAATAAAACACTGGGAAAGCTTCTCTGCTGTGTCGATTAAAGGTTGAAACCAGAGACACAAACACGTGTTCATTCATGTCGCTGCAGACGTGTTTAATGTGCATGTTCCTTCTTTTCCTCATGCAGACCATATTCATGGGTCATGGACCGAGCTTCAAGTTCCAGAAAAGAGTCCCAGAATTTGAAAATATAGAATTATACAACGTCATGTGTGGTGAGATTTTTATAATTCTCCTTTTCGTTGTTTAACAGAATTTTATGTAAGACAGAGTTACCTGATTCGGTGGCGTCAGGACTTCAGCGATGCACCTCGGATCATAATTAGGACATATTTTCACTTTCTGACTGACCCTCCGGTCTCCCTCTCTGGCTCAGACTTGTTAGGCTTGAAGCCGGCCCCGAACAACGGGACACACGGCAGCTTGAACGATATGCTGAAGGAGCCGCTGCACCACCCCACCATGCCGGAGGAAGTGACAGCCCCGTCGCCGGCGTCCGACTCTGACGCCGCCGTGACCCACGACCTGGGCTGCAGCTGTGATGACGAGGTCACAACATTTCTGACACGAGGAAATGAAAATGAGCTGAGCACCGAGGTGCAGCAGTCCACCAAACACCCGCTCATGTGTGCTTTTCTGTTCCAGAACAAAGTGGAGGAGATCATCGAAGCCTTCAGTCCTGCACCCGATGGACTCTACAGTTACAGTAGGTCTCTCCTCTCCTGTCTGCGTGTCACGGAGGAGATGTGTGGTCCAAGTTCTTCCTCTTTGAAAAGAGGCAAAAGCACAGCAGTCGTTTTCGTGAACCCACTCAAAGTGAAAACACAACGTTCTTATTACAGCCAGCACACGTCGCTGTAATTCACTGCTGAGTGTTTCCAGGGTCCACTTCCTGTCAGTTTCAGTAATAATCTTGATGACATCTTTTGGTGAGCAGGAGGAACTGCAGCTGTTCATCATGTAGAGGAGTCAGGAGCAGAGATTTGGCTCCTGACACGACAAAATACTGCAGGAAAACTTTCTGCTTGATGCTTTTTGCTTGAAGCGTGATTCTCTCAGTCAGCAGGAAGGCGACTTAACTGACTGTGTGTGTGTGTGTGTGTGTGTGTGTGTGTGTGTGTGTGTGTGTGTGTGTGCAGACAGTACACACCTCCCGTTTGGTCGTCCAGCCGTGATGTTTGACACTCAGTACAGTTTGCTTCATCACGTGGAGTTCATCAGCGGATACAGCAAAGAGCTGGCCGTGCCTCTGTGGACGGCATACACACTGCCACGACAGGTACGCACGCACGCACGCACGCACGCACGCACGCACACACAGTTTAAAACATTCAAATAAATGAACTGATGTCATGAACAGGGTGTGAAGGAGTAACCGTCTCTCTGCATTGTGATCTCCTGTAGTTAGCATGCTAACCAGCTAGCTGTGGCCCAACAGAAGCCTGTTCTCGTTCCCAGAGCCGGAGATCAGATACCAACACTTTTCACACACATCGGCGTCTCAGCACCTTGAGCGTCTCCAGGCTTTCTGCTGCACTAGCTGCACAGCTAACTGAGCTAACAGCATTGATTACTGTGGTGATGTGCTGCCCCCTGTTTGTCTGGATGACCTTCGACAGGTAGCCGATTCTGACATGTTGCACCTTTAAGAGGACACTGCATTGACTTTACATTCATTCTCTGGAGACCGACCCCAAACATTTACTGTACTAATGAAATCATTTTAGAACTGTATACTTGAATATACTTTAAAGTACTGCAAACTGTATTCCAAACTTAGTCTTTATGTTAACTAATTTTGTTGCAGTGGATCGATAATCCATCCCTTCCTTATTTATTATAGATTGCATGTTATGGTAGAAATGGAGGAAGAGGCTATTTTGAAAGGTTTTACTCTTCGTTGTCCAGAGGATTTGACAGTAAACTTCAGCTTTTTATGTGCAACAAGTGGACAAATCCTGTCTGAGCTTTAAACAGCGTTAATGAGTATGCACTGCCAGTTTTCTGGGTTTGTCAGCAGCACTTCGTTGCCTCAGTCATGTCAGAGCTTCTTTGCATGCAGGTAGGCAGAGAGATTCTGTCCCAGCTTGCAGCGGCATTACATCACGATTACAACATTATATAATTTGTGTGCTGTGGCATGCTGGTTTGTCAGTGCGCTGAAATAAAGGAAAGTATCGTGCAGCTTGGAGCAGGAAGGAGTTTAATTTGAAATGCTTGCTGCGCTGTGAGAACACAAAGTTCTGTAGATGTTCTCAAGTGTGCCTTAACATGAAGATACAGTATGTTTCCCTCTTTCCTCAGCCTCCTTCAGCCTCCTTCAGCTCCTGACTTTCAGCCTTTCATGTCTTTAGACTGGCGTCAGCTTGCTAACGCCAGTCAGCTTGCTGACGCCACTCAAACTGTGCTGTTTACCGCAAGTCGCTGGGTGTTTGTGTCGGGGCAGATCATGACGGAGCTGCACTAACACGCAAACAGAAACACCAACATGTGCGACAACACCAGCAAACACACCGTGTGTGTGTGTGAGGCTGAACGGCCTGTTTGTCAGACGTTTACAGGAACACGCTGCAGGTTTACAAGGTGCAGCTGCTCACACGGCACCAGAAACACAGGACTCCAGAACACACACTGCTCTCTTTATCCTTTTAATTTCACTTTCATATAACATCAGTTCATCCTTTCATCCACATCATCCCTCCATTTTACACCATCCAGCCTCCTCACACAGGAACCAGGCAGAGCTGCAACACATTAAACCACAAAATATGCAAAGTTTGTCTCTCCTCTGTCTTTGTCTCCCAGGAGGACATGACTCCCGTTCCGGAGGTGTCCCCCGGCGTTCAGTGCGTCCGAGTCGACTCCAGAGTGTCAGCCGATCACAGCCAGAGCTGCACCACCTACAGCCAGAACAACCACGTCACCTACGGCTTCCTCTTCCCGCCAGGTGAAGCTGCAGGACGACCGCAGGACGCCCTGAGGAGGAGCGTTCATACGCTTCTGTTATCAGACCACGCACAGCAGACAGGACATCTTTCCTTCTTTGAATTATTGTTTAAGCTAGCGGACAGCTGTAACTGCAAAGTGAGACAAACACAGCAGCAAGTAGACAAGAGCGAAGCATTTTAATGAGAAGTTTGCAGGTTAGAACCAGATACTGTGAACCTGGACCTGCTCCATGTGCTGATTCTGCAGCTGTCAGCCAAACAAAAACGCCGCTTCGACTTGTCTCCCGCTGCCTCTCTGTGATGTTTCTGCGATGACGGCGTTCGATGTGTTTCGACAGGTAAACGCTGTGAATAATAAGAGTCTGTGTTTGTTGTGCGTTTGTTGACAGAGCTGGCCTCGTCTCCAGAGTCCAGATATGACGCCTCGCTCATCACCAACACCGTCCCCATGTACCCGGCCTTCAAGAGTGAGTCACACACTACGAACACCAGTTCAAAACGGTTTGGACGCTGTATGAAAACTCATCCAAGAAGCTCCTTCAGTCCTGACTGACTGGTGGAGTCTCAGATCTTTAACCTCTGTGGGCTCGTTATCAAAGTCACTGACTCCACCTGAGTCGTTAGTGCTTCTGACTGTTGGCTCCCTGAGCAACAACCTGAGAGTCTGAGAGTCAGACATCTGCATAAAACAGCACAGATAATAATACATAACAACACATCTAAAGTTTCAACACGTTTCACAGACTGAAAGATGTGGAACGCTCCAAAAACACCTGTTTGAACATTCCACAGGTGAACAGGCTGATTGGTCACAGGTGAGAGGGTCATGATTGGGTATGAAAGGGGCATCCTGGGAAGGCTCAGTCAATCACAGAGGATGGGGGGAGGTTCATCACTTTGTGAACACATGAAGGATGAAGGATGAAGGACAGTCTGATTAGAAATGATTCAGTTTTTATGTTTTACAGAGTCGAGACTTTCTGAAATCAGTGTCGTACATTTAGAATACAAGTTATTGATCCACAGGGACAAACTGGAAACAGCAGAGTTCACGATTAAAAGAGTCCTTCACTCATTCATTTATTCAGTATGAGCCAGTCAGGATTAGTTCTGACCTCCAGGAAAAGCTCATGTAAAGAATGTGGAAAACAGGAAACACTTTGTTTTCTTTCCGCCTTTACGAGCTTTAATAAATGTTAAGTGGAATCGAGGAATCAGGTACAAAACAGCGAGTGACAAAATAAGAGAAACACCTCGAGGGAGTGTGTCTGTAACAGCGACACCTCGGACCACGAGGCTCATCCATTCAGCTGACATTTAGACAGAAGGCCTTTCTTCTTCTTTCATTCATCGGATTCGCGTCCCCTCTCTCTTCACGCACACCAGCGGCGTCCAGTCGTGTCACATGAGACAAAGGACAGAAATGTGGTGATGTCAGGTCTGAGCGAGGACGGCCTGATACCCATTGTTTGTGTGGAGAGGGAGGACTTATCGGGACAGGACACACTCCCGCTGTCTCATGCAGATGCCCTCGTCATCAGCTCTGTGAGCAGAGCGTGTCTGAGGAGATGATTGTTTTCTTAAGTAAGGCTGGAAAATGGATGCGTCACGTCAGGATTAAGGACAGTGTTTAGTTAAACATCTTTACTCAGTGACTTGTGATTGGAGGAGATGCTCCACTTCCCAGATCAGGTCATGAAAGAGGCTCAAACAGTGACCACAGACCCCCTTTTAAGGACCCCAAAGGCTTCTTTCTGATGTGTACTGAAGATTGTGAGGACATTTTTATTTTCCAGCCCATTTAAGGACGTTTAACTTCCTCAGATTGTCTCCTTTTCATCCTGCAGCTGTTTCTGGCCTTCAAAGAAAAAGCATACATACAAAGCAGTCAGTGGATTTAAGCAGAGTTATATTTAATGTACTGTTTGAAGACTGAAGTGCAGTAATTACACAGAGCTTTTAAAGGCAACTTATTAAAATCAGCTAAAAAACTGTCTGACTCCTTTGAGAGGAAGCATTTTGTGGTTTTTACCCGTGAGATTATTTTCACATCGTTAACGTGAAACAGTCGCAGTTTTCCTCAGTTTAGGCACCAAAATTACTTCAAGATCAAGGTTTGAGTTAAAACATCTGTGTTTGACTCATCTGTCCTGAGCTGAGCCTGCAGTAAAAGAAGGCTGTTTGTCACTTTGATCTTCTCACATGTTTGATTGGCTGCTTTTCCTCTCAATGATCTCAATGATCTGAATGTGTTTGGAATCATGTGGAGCTTTGGACGATCGATCGATCGATCGACGGAGAAAATGATCAGCAGATTGATCCAGAATGAAGAGAATCGTTAGTTTGAGTTAAAATGAGCTCCACCTCAACCAACTCCAACAGGAACAGACAAGACAAGAGACAAGAGGACAACAGACACAGAGACACAATGATCTAAAGAGACCAGAGACAAGAGGACAACAGACACAGAGACACAATGATCTAAAGAGACCAGAGACAAGAGGACAACAGACACAGAGACACACTGATCTAAAGAGACCAGAGACAAGAGGACAACAGACACAGAGACACACTGATCTAAAGAGACCAGAGACCAGAGACAAGAGGACAACAGACACAGAGACACAATGATCTAAAGAGACCAGAGACAAGAGGACAACAGACACAGAGACACACTGATCTAAAGAGACCAGAGACAAGAGGACAACAGACACAGAGACACACTGATCTAAAGAGACCAGAGACAAGAGGACAACAGACACAGAGACACAATGATCTAAAGAGACCAGAGACCAGAGACAAGAGGACAACAGACACAGAGACACAATGATCTAAAGAGACCAGAGACAAGAGGACAACAGACACAGAGACACACTGATCTAAAGAGACCAGAGACAAGAGGACAACAGACACAGAGACACACTGATCTAAAGAGACCAGAGACAAGAGGACAACAGACACAGAGACACACTGATCTAAAGAGACCAGAGACAAGAGGACAACAGACACAGAGACACACTGATCTAAAGAGACCAGAGACAAGAGGACAACAGACACAGAGACACAATGATCTAAAGAGACCAGAGACAAGAGGACAACAGACACAGAGACACAATGATCTAAAGAGACCAGAGACAAGAGGACAACAGACACAGAGACACACTGATCTAAAGAGACCAGAGACAAGAGGACAACAGACACAGAGACATGTTCCTGCACTCGTCACACCCGACTGCATGATGTTTAGAAATGGCCTGTAGTTCTTTGTAGTTGCACCTGACGCTCGTTTTCTTCTGTCTGCAGGAATATGGAGTTACCTGCAGGGGACGCTGCTGAGACGCTACGCAGAGGAAAACAACGGCATCAACGTCCTCACCGGACCCATCTTCGACTACAACTACGACGGCCTCCGAGACACCTCAGAGACGATAAAAGAGTAAGAGCTGGCCTGTCATGGCTGTAACTGAATCCGAGGTCCGCTCGCTGAGGTTTGACAGTCTTCAGATGGACGGATGATATTTCCGCTGTGTCTCATCTGCAGCGTGAACTCAAACTTAATCATGACATTGAACATCCACTGGATCTAAAACAACAGACCAACCTTTCATATTTTAACACAAGTTCCATTTATTTTGTGTCATAACTAAAACGTTTTGTGAGAGAAAGAAGTATTTTTTGAAAACAAGAAAAATAAACCACAACACCAGGAAATAATCTTCTTAAGATAGGCTGTAAAATGTCAATAATTAATTAAAGCAAAGACGAACAGCGAACAAAACTACAGAAAAAGAATAAATTTGATCAAACACGCAGCAGCCGTCCATGTAACTCCTCCCTCCTCCGCCCAGGTTCTCGGCCGACGCCCCGCCCATCCCCACCCACTTCTACACGGTGGTGACGAGCTGCGAGGAGCTGAACCAGACTGTGGAGGAGTGCGACGGGGCGCTCCAGGTCTTCTCCTTCCTGCTCCCACACAGACCGGACAACAGCGAGACCTGCAACGTGAGTTCAAACCGCCTCCAACAGGGGGCAGCACTGTCCCAGCTCAGTCCAGAACAGTCAGCGGTCAAACAAGATGAGCTCAGGGTGAAGAAGTCACGATGCATTAGAAAATATTAAACCACCCAGTGAAATCTGAACAGAAATGAGGAATCAATTAATCGATTAGTTAATTATTTTAACAGATGGAAAGATAAAATGTATTCAAACCTTCACCTGAAGCTAACATGAGGCCTCACTTTGAGTTTTGGCACCTGACTGTTCTTAATACAGACTTTAAACAGTCGAATCTGCTAAAATGTCAAACGTTTCCTCAGTTCGGCTCCTCAGATGTGAGCATTTGCTGCCGCTGGTTGGTCGAAATAGACATTTGAGATGTGACTTTGAGCTCTGGGTCATGTGACGGCCATTTATCTTCATTCTCTAATGTTTCTCAAGCAACACATTCTGCGGATTGATCAAGAAGAAACTCAGCAGATTCACTGTAACAGAGTATTTTTACTGCGTGGTATTAGTACTGTTGGTGGAGTCAAGGCTCTGAATGCTTCCTCCACCACTGAGCTCCGTCACTGTTAACCTGACATTTCTGAGTCACGTTGTGCTGAAGCAATGATTCAACTCAAACATCATTTTTGGGGCAGCTTATTAGTTTGTGGTGTTCGGTGAATTTTGAGTCACCTGACCACCGACTTTTAATGATCGTTTTAAGACCACGGCACAGTTTACAACCAGGGGGACAAATTGATCTGGAAGCTGAGAAGTGGCTCTTTCATGCTGAGAGAGGAAGAATTTGGATTTTCAGGACATATAACGTGTTGTATGTCAGATTCATGAATCTTACTGACTGATTTAGTGGATTAGAAGAATTGCTGGACTGAGTGGAAACCAGAATATTCTTTAAAGTTCAGGATCAGTGAGTGTGCGTGCTGGCGGTCAGTGTTAGCTGACACATGCCTCACGCATGCAGATGTTTAATGCCAGAAGAATGACGGTTCATCACAGATCACTACATCCACAGCGAGTCACAGCAGGTTTCTGAAATTTCTCAAACAACTGATGTCAAAAGTCAACCAAACATGGCCAAACGCTAACTAGTCAACGGTGACTCGCATCAGTGACACACGTGATTGGACTCCGTCCCAACAATGAACATCGAGTCGAAGTCTGACGGTCTGAACAAAAACAGGAAGTTATGAGGTCGACCAAAACATTCAGTCATCTTCTGTCCCCGTGTGAAAATGACAAGAAAAGACTTCTTTCTTCATTTTATTTTTATAATTGACTGCAAGTGGAATTTCCTCAACAGTCAGACTTTGCATTTTGAGAGGCAGCTGAACGCCGACGCCTCATTGGTTGTTTTAAGAAAAGGGTGAAATGTAACGGAAAACAAACAGCACAATGAAAAAATATGAGATCAGTTTCCTACAAATAGGCAAATAAAAGCAGAACATTAATTGCTTTAACATTTTTTCTTATATCTGTACCAAAAATATGCATATGCATATCAAAAATGTGGGTAATTTGAAATGAACATCAATAAATCTGCTTTATTAAGAATCAGACCAGCAGAAATAGCTTGAAAAGCATCAGTAAAAAGGACCTGATGAAACATCTCACATGCACAGTTTAGAAAATTTAAACCTTCACCAAAACAATTCATTACAATCATGAATAATTACTGATTTATAAATATACATACCAAAGGTTTATGAGGTCCAGCACTGGAACAGGCTGCTGCCCCTCAGTTCCCTGTAATACCTGAAGGAGCCACTAGGTGGAACTACTGCTTCAATACAGTTATCCCACCTCATGGTTCCTTCCACATACGGACAAATAAAGCAAACAGAAAAGTATTTAATACATATTTTTAGACCTTAAATAAGAGACCAAAAATAATATCACCAAACAGACTAACAAAAAAAAGTTTCACCTCCACCTTACCTCTTACCTGGTGGACAGGTGTGCAGGAGAAGCCATGCAACAGATAAAAGGCAGTGCTGCAGACCGTCAGCGCTGAATTCAGTCTGAAAAGCAGCATTTGGGTCTGAAAGGTCACATGGACTGAACCCGTGTTGGGCTCTCATTGCTGTCTCTGGATCTGTTAACTTCAAGTGTTCCATCAGTACCAGAGGACAGCGGTCCACCATCTTGATGGTTCACAGACACAGACATTTATTTTGGCTCTGAGAGGAAAACACAGGCGTCTTTTCTGCAGGAAGTGAAGAGTTTAGACGTTAAAGAATGCTCGAAGCCTCTGTGCAAGAGCCCCTGATAAACACAGGGTGCATGTTTACTCCTGCACTGGAGTTATGTACACATGAAAGCTGCATAAAGTAAAGCTTACAGCGAGCAGTCAGAAACACTTTCACTCTGTAAATGTGGCACGATAGGATGGATTCTTTGAGGCTACGCCCACGCCAAACTTGTGCTCTGCTGCTGTAACTCTGCAGGTGAGTCATTGATGTGGAATTTGTGGGTTTTGCAACGTAAAAACTCACATTTACCCAAGTTTTTGTTTTTTTTTCTCAGAAAATATTAGTTCAGCTAGGCCTCTTTTCTGATTGGTTGACAGAGCTCCCCTGAGAGGTTTCAACATCCTGGAAATGAATTTCAAAGCACAGCTGTATTTTTCCGTTTTGGTTTTTGTTTCATACGTCTGCCTGAGGATATATTTGAAGGATAAGGCTGGTTTACAGCTGTGTCACTCTCTATATCGTCTGACTTCCTGTCTGTGGCTCACAGGCCTGTTGGTTCCTGCTGAAGTTTAAATCTTTAAAAACAGCTCACAAACATATAGTTTAATTTTTAAAACTTCTTAAACAGTTGTTTCATCAAACAAACTGGAGCAAATAGTGCATTCACTGGGGACTGTTTTCAGTGGCGGATTAATCCACATTTGGTACTCTTGTGAGTGACAGCAGGACGGTGTGTGTGTCAGAATAAACTACAGCGTGTGTGTTCATGGTGATGAAGGAAAGACCAGCTATCGATTCAAAGCCACTGGCGTCCTCCGTCCACTGAAACGTGACTCCTGTACTTTAGTGTAAGTTAATGAATTTATTTGAAGGCATCTCGCTGCCTGTTCGTGAACAGGAAGGAGGAGTGAGCGCTCGGCACCGTCAGCAGCCTCTGCGGCACCGTCAGCTCCGGGAAAGCCATTGTTGTCCGGCACCTGAGTGGGCGCCGGATATTTAAGGTGCTTTTCAACTGATTTATTTTCACTTTTACTTTGCCAAAAAGAGAAAGTGGAACGTGACTAGTCCGTCTGGCTTTGGTCATCCAGAACAGTGGTGATGCATAATCTCGTTAGAGGGATTCTGAAAACAAGCTGGGAAAGTTTTCATTTTGACAGGACGTTGAAGAGAGAATGAATGTCCATGAAAGTCCCTGTGAGTCACACAGAGTCAGTGGTCACAGTGTAACAGCGGTCCGAATGCACAAGAAGGATAATCATATACTGACCTCCCTGCTCTGCATCTGCTTTGCTGTCAGTGCACGATAAACAGTCTGAGCTGCACTCCGATGAAGAGCTGTTCACCTCATGCTGAAGAAAAGCCAAACCCCTCGTTTAATGTAAAAATGGTGCACTACTCCACAGATCTGCCTACGAGTCCTCCAGCAGTGACAAAACATGTTTGTTTCTGCCGTCCAAATCAGCCCATATGAGCATTTTCCAGTGATTTACAGGACATCACGTTTACCTGCGTGGTCGGATCTGCCGTTCTGGTCATGTTTGGTTAGATTAAAGCAGCTAAAATGCATTTTGTTACCACTTGGTTAAGGTCAGAGAACGATCTTTCATGGTTACAAGAAACAGAACAAACAAGAAGCAACTTGTTAATTAGTGACCGTAAGAAGCCATTTTTAACCTTGGCTTAGCTTAGCATAAAGACTGGACGCAGGGAAAAACAGTTAGCTTGGCTCGCTCCAAAGTTCAACAATAAGACTACCAGCAGTTCCCACCCCAGATTCATATTCATGCTCATATTCGTGCTCTTTCCTTCACGCCTCGCCACGTTTGGGAAGCAGAGCGTTCTGCTGAGCTTTGTTGACGTGCTCAGATCGTCTTTATTTGGTCATTCTTGTGCCTCTGCCATCAGTAAGCAGGCTTCGTGGTTAAATGTGTTCTTTTTTGTCCGTTTTCATTGTGTTTGTTGTTGATGAATGACCGGAAGTCTGCACCGGGTGTTTTATTTTGAAAATTTACTGAACTCTTGACACTGTTCCTGTGTCTGAGTTTATGTGGATATGGCTATTAAAATCATACATATGTATTAGAATAAGCTATAGAGCTGTAACTATTGACTTCAGACACAGACAGGCGAGATGTCTTCCCCTGCTTCCCGTCTTCATGCTAAGCTAAGCTAAGCTAAGCTAATCACCTCGATCTTCTCATCTCTCCCTCTGCTCCAAAGTGAAAAAGTGTAATTCCCAAAACATCAAACGGGGCCTTAAAAAGAAAGAAACAGATGTGGAATCGACAGTTTAGAATAAAACATCAAGGATTTCGTTGCACAAAGCAAAGTGACAGTGTTGTTTTGATGGTTTGCGTCCGTATCTGGGACAACGGCAGTTTCCAAAGCACCGACTCAAGCTGGCAGCTCGCGTTGCTTACGGGAGTTTGCCTGTCTCCTGATTTCATGACGACGGGGCCGAAGGGAATCTCCTCACTGCTGCCAAAACAAAGACATGAACCACATCAACACAAGAGCTGACTCATCGGGATTGTCTGTCTATGTCTATATATGTCAACCTGTGTGTGACCGACAGAGATCTCCCAGTGATGCAGTCATATGGCACATGAGTCAGACGCTGTTTCACACATAAGAACTTTAATAAAACCAATGTGCATGTCGCAAGCAGTGGATCACAGGAACGTCTGCGGTCGTCTGTCTGTGCATCTTTTACATTCACCACATTATTGATACTGCAGTAAAAGGGAAGGAAGAGTTACTGTGTGTGAGAGGCCTTACATCCGCAGTGGTGGAAGAAGTATCTGGATCCTTTACTGCTGTAAAAGTACAAGTACTCCAGTAAAAGTAATGCATTCAAAAGATTACTCAGTCAAAGTAAGAACGTGGATACACGTAGTGGAGTAAAAAGTACGCTGCCTCTTAAATAAGGGAGTGTTGTATTATGTAAGAATACAGTAGCGTGAAATGGAAATACTCAAGAGTATCGCAAGTACGTGATTAAATAGAGTTAAGAAGGACCCTGATTCCAAAACAGTCTGGACTTAAATAAAACCAGAATCAGTCAAACTGTTCACTGACAGCAGCTTCATGTGTTCATCTCCTTCATCCAGTCATGTGTTCACAAGCCCATGTTCACATGCCCCTTTCATAACCAATCATGATCCTCTCACCTGTGACCAATCAGCCTGTTTACCTGTGGAATGTTCCAAACAGGTGTTTTTGGAACGTTCCACATCTTTCAGTCTGTGAAACGTGTTGCTGCATCAGATTCACAATAAGAGATATTTATAGAAATCAATGAGGCTGATGAGGAAGACCGTGAAATATATTGACTTAACAGACAAGCGGATCAGTGAATGAACACATTCTGTTCATTTGTTTTTAACACGCCGTCCCAGCTGTTTGAAATCAGCGTTGTGGTTATAAAATATGACGAATTACTCAAGATTTAATTTGTGGTTCCCAAACTTTTACTTGCTTCTACTTGGATCTCCTCGTCACATTTCAGATGGTTCTCACATGGTTATAGAAAATGTAATAAATATAATCTACACAGCAGAACTTGAGCTAATTGGTGATTTCAGTGTTTTCCACATCACAGCTGTTAATAGTGAACATGTCACTTCGTTAAGCAGTCTCCATCTCTGACTCATGCTCAGCTTTGACCAGCCAAAGTTAAACAGAAACAAATTAAAGCCTGAATTTAGTGAGAAATTTGTGCCTGTTTCTTCAGTAATGTGAGTCTCAGCTCAGGTGGGGGGGTGGGGGTGGGGGGGGGGGTTGGACATGTTCGTTCATGTCATGATGGCTGATGGTGTGGCACTGAAAACACACGGTATTGATTAATCACCTATCAGCACTTTGGCAGATTCGTTTATGACTCATGTGTGTTGAATCCGCCTTTTGTTTTATCGTTGTGATGTCTCACTTCCGAACAGAGCGGGTCAGCATTAGTCATGTAACTGCTGCCTCACACCGTCACACGCAGATATTATTAAAAAATGCTCCTTTGTCACCTCCGCTGAGCTGACCAGTCAAGAGGTGCGGTGAATGTCAGATAGTCTGGTCTGGACAGTCGGACGCAGCCCCCCCCCAATGATCCGTCAGCTGACAGGTGTGGGAGGAGGGGCTTTCTATGTGCGTCCAGCAGAAAGTTCTGAGGAAGCACAGTGACCCTTTAATAATGTCACAGTATAAGAACGTTCTGTTCGACGGAAGCAGCTTTAAGATGAGTTTTTGTTTGCATCTCTGTGGTGTCAAGAAGAGAGAAGTCACTGAAGAGCAAAGGCCACAGATATCCGAGGTCCTTTTCAGGGGAGAAGTCACATGCTTCCCTCAGAAAGGTCCAGTCCAGGAACAGAAACCCACCTCCAGCGCTCTCTGCTTCCATGTGATGCTCCTCTCAGTTAGCTGCTCACTCACTTTGCTCGTGTCTGGGACATGAAAGTGCTGCAGCAGCTGCTCTGCCAGACACCAGGATCGGGTGGGTAGATGGAGACAGCTGATTTCCTTGGCGCATGGCTGCATGCGGTGTAACAGCTCTGCAGGGAATCCTCTGTTTACAAAGTCTGCCTTTAAAAAGGCTCGCTGACATTCAGATGGAAGAAGGAAACATGTTTTCACAAGAGCAGGGACTCCCCCCGGTCAGGGAGTCCCCTGGCAGCACAGAGATACATGGCAATAATTAGTGATTTTCTGCACCACCAAACACAGCGTTTCTATCCTGGTAACAAAGCACCGAAACAGGCAAAACAACACAGAGAAAGTCAAATTATCCACTGGATTGTTTTTTCTGGGGAGATTCCCAAAAATGCAGAAGTTCTGGACACATGCGGTGAAAATAACGAGTGCTGACTGTTTCTTTTATTTTGTTAAATTTCATTTCACTTGACAGAAGCCTGGTGTGAGTCACACTCATGATGTGAGTCATTTTTAGTCATCTCTGGCTCTGAGATATGAAATAAAATGCAGCTCAGCATGATTTTGCTGCAGTGTAATTGTAATTGCATTCTGTTTAGAGCTACACGTCAGCTGGAATATATGCCTGTTTTACTCAACCGAGGGCCTGAGAAATGTTAACAAAATGTCAGAGTGTGTGTCAAGGTTCATAACATTTACACAGTGTGTGTAACAATGGGTGGGACCAGATGTTAAAATCAGGGTTGTTAATATAACATATGCCCTGTAACACGAAATGTTTCATCCTCCACTTCTAATTTAGATTAATTAGTGACAAAGCACATCGTTAATTGGGTACATTTTTTTAATTGCTTGACAACCTCAATTAAAATCCCTGATAAACTGTCACACATCATCACAGCCAGAGATTTTGACTCTGAAAAGTCTGTTTAAAAAATGCACAAAGACGATTTTGCATGAAGCTGAGGAGGCAGAAGGTTAAAGCCGAGTCATTAAACTGAACAAAGAATAGAAGCATTAATTGTGTTGATGTACTTAAAGGTGCCCTGTGGAGTTACTGGCCACTGGGGGCGCTGTGGACTCATGTTTTTATCAGTTGGTCCTTGTTTTGTTTGCATGGTGCAGACCTCTGTAGCTGCTGGCGCCTTGACACACATTGGACTGAACTGTTGGTGGTCAGGTTGTGGGTGATGTAGGCAAAAGGTTCTGACAGGTGAACACAGGTGAGGCGGTGCAGGTATTAAGAATAGGCCCACCTCTGGGCAGGGGGATTCTGTGCATGCAGATATTATCAGTACATCAGGCTCCAGTCTTTCACGTAATCTGTGACTTGTGTTCCGTGACTTTAGTCTGTAAGGCAGAGCACCAAGACTGCACCACAACCCACGAGCCTCACATACAGTCAGTCACAAACAACTATAAATATTAAAACTTTGTCAAGTAAAAACCACCTGGCATTGACCACACTGACGGCGTTACACCTGCGGCTTCCTTATCAGCTTCTCCAGGCCGACGTTTTATTGGAGGACAATGTTCTAACCCTCGCTGCTGGCACATCGTGCAGGGCACTGAGTCCAACGCTGCAGCTCAGGTTGAAACTGAAAGCTCAGACTCTAAAGGAAACAAGTCCGAACAAAGCTGCTCCTGTGAGTCTCACCCAAAGTAAATACCACGGCAGGGGAATCCTCGCTCTGCTTGTAAAGAGACTTACATGAGCTGGCAGCTGTTATTCATACCGAACCTTTTGCGGCTGGCAGATGAGTTGGGCGGCCTGTGGCTGTGAATTACACATTTTGAAAAAACACTTGCCTTTATGTGAAAATGTCAGTGGAAGATTTTGTTTGATATGATGCAGTCATACGTCACCGTGGCACAAGATGTAGAGTCACCTGCGTGCACCATCAGAGGATCACAAACCACCCAGCCCGAACACAGACGTCCGTGTCGTGGACGTTTCCTGTCACAGAGAAGTCATTGAAATCTGTCTTTTTCTTAAAGAGATTCTTTTACAATATGAACATTCATGAATGTACAGATATTTCAAATTGCTTAACATCAAATCAAAAGTGTTTTGTGAAATGCAAATACAGATGGAAAATCTACATTTTGAAACAGGTCACACATCTATGCTCATTTTTTACCGAGAGGTCACCTGAAACTCCAAAATGAATTTTGGAAACTTAATTCATTTATTGTTAAATGTTAAGTAAATAAAGCAAAAATTGTGGCAAGTTGTTTGAATGTTTACGTTGTCGAATGAAAGATCAAAGGCGCTAAAACAATGCATTATGGGTGTTTTTTGACCCTAAATGTTCAGTGTGGGGATGCTCTGCATTGTTCCACAGGGCTGTTTGAGCGCCGCAGTCTTGTGTGTCTTGACTGCCACTTTCATTTTATATTACAGTACAAAGACTTCAGAGTTGTTTGCTTTTGGCCAGGAAAGAGCTCAGCGCCTTCCTGCTCCTCCTCCTGCCACAGGAGCCGCAGTCCGCTGGAAAAGCGTCCTCGTCGTGCGTGTCTGCAGATGTGTGTCCAGGATCAGGAGCAGTTGTTTGTGCTCTTTTTGAGCAATCTGTCACTCGATCACTTTGTTGCTGTCACGGTATTTCTTTGACTTTGTCGTTGCGGCTGGAGGTTGTCAGTGGGCGGACGGGTGCTTTCAGCAGCTTTCATTGTGGAGCACATTGAGCTGCAGTGTGTAGAATGAGCAGGATAATTTAACAAATAGTGGGAAAGATCTCATCACACCTGTTCCTCGGTGCGTCATCACACCACAGACGTTAAGGCCGCATCAGATTTTCCACCCAGAGAAGCTGATTGAGGATGACATCTGATGGAACCAACAGAAGGATGTGAATGCCTCTTAATTGCTTGCATGCATGCATAACACAAAGTGGAGACCCACTGATAAAAACACTGCTCCATAGTGCTCCTAGTCCAAAATCTCTGCAGGACACCTTTAAGACCATGAAAATGTGTCAATAAGGGGGTCCGTCCCAATTCAGGACCACCGTGGGAGCTTTGTTACATCGCTCTCAGGAAATAAAAGCTCAAAACGCCCCCAAAACAATGATTATCTCTGGAAACCCTCAAGTTTATTGTAAAAATATTCCTGTTTTCATGCATTCAGCAGCAAATTTCTGACAAATTTGCACTTGATGGACAAAGAAGAAAAACATTGGTGCGGTGAACAAATGTGCCTCTCTGGAAGAATAATATGTCCGAGTGGAAGTTTCCAGGAGTTATTTTCAGTTTTCCTGCTTCTTGCTTCCTGCTTGAGTCAATGGAGACAAGTCTCTGTATATATGGTTACAAGAAAAACACTAGTTGTTCTCAAGGGAGATGCTGGAAATGAGGGACGTTTAGCTGGAGAAATGTTTGTCTCCAGCAAATTCAAGCCTGGGAACATCATACATACACTGGATTTTCTAAAAATATTGGTCCATACATGTAGAATACAACAGTTTGTTCACCACAGAAAGGAGTTATTTGGGTGCCAGATCACAACCACCTCCTCCTGCATAGTGTCAGAGAAGCAACTACCTTCCATGAAATGTTGAGCCTCCACATTTCTTTTTAACCGCTGTGTTCTCTCAAATACTTTCAGCAGCGGATTAATCCACATTTGCTGCTGTAGTGCGTATTTGTGGCAGCAGGAAGGTGTGTGTGTGAGTCAGAATGAACTACAGTGTGTGTGTTCATGGCGATGAAGGAACATTGATGTGTTTAATAGCTTTAATGGAGTTTTATGGGACAGAGGAAGAAGATGTATTCAGAGATCCAGGTCTCCAGACCTATGCTTTAACTGTCGTGTAAACAGCAGATGATGGCTGTGTGCCAGCACAAAGGCTTTTAAACATGAAAGATACTTCCTGCAGTTTCTTAGTATTTGGCTTAATGGAAGCCTTTCATGCTCCTGATGAGAACTGTTTTATTGTTTCAGCCAATGTTTACATGTACAGGAAGTTTGAAAGGGCTTGTAGGAACAATGAGAATGAATCACCACATCAAATAAACGCGTGTATCTACCTCAGCACCCGCGCAGATGATGGAAACTACAGTGACAGTTTGGTGTAGTTTGGTGTTTCAGAAGTTTGAGGGCAGTTTGTCATCGTCCGAGAAGAGAAGGCCAATGATGACATAACAAAAATGATGATGATGACAAAAAAGCTTCTTTTAGAAACACAATGAAACACAATGAGAGACTCACTTGCAGCATTTATCCAAGCTGTTTCCAGCTTTGTGCATTTTTAGACAATACTTTAAAAATGGTCCAAAAGTGATTAGCTTTTCCCTCCTCTGTTGTCCATTTTTCCACTTTTGATAGAAATAAAAGAAAAACAGAAGTGGAGAAGAGGAAACTACGTGCAGGGAAAGGTCAAGCACAGTAGGTTTGCTTGATGACAAAGCGTCCCATGAGAGATATTTTTGTATTACAACCATCAGTCATATTTTAATCACAGCCAAATCACAGCCAAAAGAGGTTCAGTGTTAAGTCATGAGTAATATTCCCTGAGAAGAGAAGAGGATGACCAGCAGCACCGACCTTTCCTCTATTAGCTAATCTCCCCATCACTACTGTCAATCCTCTGACTTTAATGCTCACTGAAGACCGTGACCTTTTGCTCTTACTACTGTGTGAACTGTACAAACCGCCAAGACATTAGAACTGCTGCTCGTTCTCAGACACACCTTTGAAATGAGCTTACAGGATGTATTCGTCTATTGTTGGCCACTAGGGGGCAGAGGAAGTCAAAAACAAGCTGATGGAGACACACCCCCTCCACACAGGATGTCCTCATGGTCGATGTTTCCCTGCTTCAGCACGCCTCTTTCAAACGAATGCTTCTCTATCAGGCTCCTGCAGGGCTTGATGACGAGCTGATCTTTTGAATCAGGTGTGTTGGCCCAGAGTCGTAAGAACAGCGATACGATGGCCTATGCCCCCTGTCATGTGACGCTGTAGCACCCAAGCGTGGTTTACTTAAGGCTTAAGGTACATGGAGCAATCATTCCTGCAAAAGGCTTCTAGTTCTGTGTGATTCTGAAATGTTCCCTGTGCCACTGAATGCAACACAATCCTAAAACAAACATGACTTTGCTCATTGTGGCCACAAAGTTCTATTTTAACTTCATGAGTCCACAGGACTCGTTTCCGTTTCGTTTTGTTTAAATGCTCCTTTGCAAACATCTGAAAGGTTTTCTTCTGACGACTCTGCTGAGTCTTTATGAAGGTCTTTAATAGTCAAACATGGGTTTGATTTGTCTTTCTAGCAATCCTACGAGCAGATCTCTCAGAAAGTTTTCTTGGGCTTCCAGACCTCAGCTTGACCTCCACTGCTCCTGTTAACTGTCATTTCTTCATTACATTACAAACTGATGGAAGGGCGACCTGAAACACTTTGTTCTTATTGTCTTCTGCTCTGTGGGCATCAATTATTTGAAGTTTCAGAGTGCAGGCAGCGGCTTAGAGGAGCCCATGGCTGCTGACTGTTGGGATGAGGTTTGAGGAGTCAGAGTATTCATAAAGCTTTGGAGTTTGCATCACCTGGTCTTTCCTAAGGATGACTGTCAACAAGCCATCGACCCGTCAAGCTAATGAAGGTCTGAGACCTTTGTAAAAGTCATCTGAGAGCTCAAATCTCTTGGTGTGCCCAAACATTTGTCCGGTGCTCCTTTCCTTTTTGCCAAATGTCAGAGAGGATATTTAATCTTTAACTTTATAACTTTTGGAGATCAGCCCATCTTCTACTCACTTAACTATTCACAGTCAAATCTAAGGATAGAGGGTGTCATATGCTGTATTGTTTGTGATTGTTTGTGATGTTGGAAATGCAATGCAGCCGGGATTATGTTTTTATCACCATTACGAGCAAATATTCAAAGTTTAAAGCTGATTAACAGCATGTTTCATTCATTAGCCGCAACTAGAGTAATAAACATTTTTGTAGTGTTTGTGTCTTCAACTCAAAGCACAACTGACTAAGACCTAATTTAAGACATAAAAACTCCACCAAAAAGATCAGTTGCATGCAATTAAAAAAAACATGAATAATCATAATAATAATAAAAAAAATGGGCCAGCGGCAACGAACAGGGAAAGACAAAAGGTGTGCTCTCTCACCAGGTGGCTGTGACTAATAGACAGTGTTACTATTCACATTAGCTGGTAAAATGCCTCAGATTTGTTGTAACTTGCATTTTAACTGTTAACTTTAAAGGAACTGACATCTCCAGACAAATATTAATAAATGAAAACCAGACCCAAGTTCACCATGAATGCGCTGGTGGTATCGTTTGAGAATGAGCTCGTTTGATTTATTGTGACTATAAATGAATTCCGTTCTGTATTTATATGATCAGTACTGAGGAAACATGAAGTTGGTTATTGTCAGTTGTCATTTCAATGCTGCATTAAAAAAGAAGGAAAGAAAAATTAATTTACAGCTGAAAAATGAAGCGCGTCTGAAGCAGCCAAGCACTCTGACAGGTCGATTCCCATGAAGCCGTGATTCAGTGTTTCTCATGATCGTTTTGTTTGACATTTCATGGGAAACATGTTTTTCATCTGTCTATGTGTAAATAACTGATACATATGGATTTGGTTACTCAAGATGTGAACAGTTTTGAACACAAATCAAGGACAAAAATTACAAAACACTTCCCAGCAGGAGATTGGGCAGCAGTTTGGGTAATGTGGGTCTGATCAACATGTAGTTACAGCTAACAGCCAGCCTTTCTGAAACTCGCCAATATTTTTCTTTCTAGTTCCATTTTAACCCTGCCAAGGTTTGATTCATTAAGATTAACTTAAACTTATCTTAACAGACAATCTTAAGGTCATTAGTTGCACAAAGTGCCATTGTCCTTGGCCAAATGCGAGGAATTCTGAGTAAAATAAGACTTCTTTGAAACTAAAAAAAACAAACAAACAATCACGTTATCGCGTCAGACTGCTGACCTCTGCTTGCATCCTCTTCCTTCTGGAGGAGTATTTCTTTGGTGTTTTACTTGGGAAATTCAATGATCGGTGAATCAACAGCTGAAAATATTGCTCACTCCAACACAACTGCCTGCTGATATTGTTAAATTTGAAAAGCAGGTCTAGATAGCCTGAAGGCAGGGTGCTGAATTACGCAGTGCTTTGTGTACCAGTACACAGTATATGTGCCTAAAGGGCACCGCACATATAACACATCAGGATATTTCCAGTATCCTATTTCCCAGCCGTGATGATGATCCTGAAAGGGAGCACATATGGGCTGTCGCACTCATAGCGTCCTCTGTGTAAAATAAATATAGTCTGCGTTGCAAGTGTAAATGTTGCACTGAAGCGGCACATTACATTCAATGTGTGTTTGTAATGTTGTTGAACCGTTTCATTCGTCTTAATAAATAGAGCTACACTGGCAACTCGTTGATTTGCTCTTGAATTACTCGCCAGGATTCAACACCGGAATCATAAAATTCCCATGAAATTAATTCTTTACTTTCGTTATCTGTGCTCCTGGTTATTTCCACTAATGCAGCAGCTTTCCAAGGTATAAACACTCGGTCCAGCATGCAGAGATCATGCACTTATGAGTCTGATGCTTGTTGCATGACATTTAATAAAGGTAAACAGTGTGTGAGTCACAACTGAGCAATCCTGCAGTCAGACACAGACCAGCTGCTTTCAGCTGTACCTGCTCTTTTCATTAAAGGTCAGTATCAAAATCAGTGATCACTGTAAAGCTCGCTTGCTTGAGTTTATTTGTCGCCATGTCTGGTTAAATGGTTTGGTACAACAACAGAAACAAAATGATTCTTAAATGGCAACACATTTGTAGTCTCTCAGGATTAAGATTGAGTGAAGATTTTCCTTAAAAACCAATTAAGAGTGGAGAATTGAGAGTTACATTGAAGGAGAATTGTTATTTCTTGATTGCTAATTGGACGGAATCAGATATAACATAAAAAACAGTATCATCTGCATACAGTTACACATATAGGAGACGATTTCATTTAGAAACAAGGTGAACAGGACTGGGCCCAGAACTGAACTTTAGTATTCAGGTATTTGGGGGTTTTAGTATTTATAGATCAACAAATCATTAGAACATTATTTTCAGCCCTGTTTCAGCCTGTATCCACAGTGAATAACCACTTCCTGTCTGTGTCTCTGCAGAACGCCGAGGATGAGTCAGAGTGGGTCGAAGACCTGCTGAAGCTCCATTCGGCCCGAGTCCGAGACGTGGAGATCCTGACAGGACTGGACCTCTACCGGTCTACCAATCTCACCTACACCAGCACCCTGAGCCTAAAAACCTACCTGCACACCTTCGAGAGCGACGACTAGACGCACAGAGAGACAGACACACATACAGGATGTAGCCCCTTGTAGAAGTTCTGCATTTTCACTGCATGCTCGCTGCACAGCCGACGCATCGTTGTTCCACTCCTGAGGAACTGCCCCAAAAGTGCTTGGGAATGCTAACAAATTTTTTAAATTTGGAAAGATTAAAAGAACGGTTTGGCAAGATTACAACAGGATTATTCAATAGTACCCAACTAATCTGGGAGAGAATTAGATAGCACAGGAATGAGGCAGGATGTGGGACTTCCTCGACAGCTGCCACCACACATTTCATAAATCCACCCACACATTTTCATGCCGACATAAAGGCCCATATCGATGTTTTAGCCCCTTACAAACACTGTGTACTTTCCATTCTTACTGACCATCCATTGCATGCTGTAGAATTTAAACATTTTTGAATGTGTCTTTTCTTCCTCATAAAAATCACTGATCACTGTCTCTGTTATTTTTTGTCAAAGTTATGAAGTCATTGTGAGGTAACACAGTGAGGACGTCTGATAGCAAACTGCACTCAAACAAACTGCACTCAGTTTTCATGCTGTGTGGAAACGCATAGAAGCCAATGGCTGCCTGAAAAAATGGAAAAATACATTCGAAAATCTGAAAGTCTACAGCATGGTTTGCAAATTAGCAGTGATGTAAAGTATTTGCAGTTAATGGGCTAAAACATGCAAAATTGCTGACAGTGTTCTTTAAATGAATAGTGTATTTTTGGGAAATACACTTTTCTTGCTGAGAGTTAGATGAGAAGATTGATGCCACTGTCATTTCAGCAGCCTCTTAGCTTAGCTTAGCATAAACACTGGAAACAGGGGGAAACAGCTAGCCTGGCTGTCCAAAGGTAACCAAATCTGCCTTCCAGCAAAAGCTCACTAAGTAACACATTATATCTCGTTTGTTTCGTCCAAATAGGTTTATTTTCCAAAATGTCAAACTAACAACACGCCATCTACTCATAAACCTGGAGCAGCACACAGGACTGGTCATGTGTACACCAGGGTCAGAAAGTATCCAGAGAAGCCTAAACTGAGCCCGCTCATGTGCTTCACCTCCTTTAGGATTTTCATGACTACTAAGAATGGTTTCCACATGAACATATGACTATTGTCCTTTGAGGGTTACCATAGGTATTTACTGTATGACCGAGGGAGGTCAAACATTATTTTTGATGTAAAAATAATGCTGTGGTGTGGCTGTGTGGCCTGAAAACTGACCAATATAAACTAGTGCACCAGTTACACATGAATTAGGCAATATGGCAAAAGAATAATCTCAAGAGTGGAGGGCTGGGACAGCTCCTTCCTGTTTTTATGGCCTGCTGACAGCCTGTTTCCATCAGTGTGTGAGACAGTTGTAGATGGTTCAAGTGGAAGGTTTCATTGTCAGTGTACAAGTTTAATGAAGGTTCCCCTGAAATGGACAGAAGTGACGGTTAAAAAGCAAAAATAGTTCATTTCTAACCCCGGTGCACCCATGAACGTATCTGCACAGGTAACACACATACGCACACACTAGCACAGTTTTCTGTGTTTTCACATCTCATCTCTCTTTCCCTTCTTTTGTCTCAGCTGATAAATCTAGGTGTATATTTTTATACAATTTTTCATATTTATTACGCAGCATCTGATAATAACAGCGCCTAATGTAAAAGACCTGTCCCTGTTTACTGTAATGAGATAGAAATAGACTGGTGTAGAGCTTGTTTTCAAGGAGGTGACAAGACTGATGCTGCCTTAAAGTTGTTTTTTTTTTAATTTAAAAAGAAACTGGTTTTAATTTCATACGTTTGGTCTGGTAACATTTTCCTCAGCAGCATTGTTGTGGAAATGAAGCCACACCACAACACAGAGGTTTACAACATCAGTCCCTGAAGCACGTTTGAAGCATGTCCAGTTTGAAATCTAGTTTTCTTCACGTCACCTCGACCGCTCACAGCATGTGGAAGTGAAACTGGTGGTTAACGTTCCTAAAATGTCATCTTTTGCATTGCAAGTCTGCATACACGCAGAGCTATGGTAAGTCTGGTAGGTCAAACACACAGAGACATAAGTAAACAATGGAGGATTATAGTGGACATTATAATGAGCATTTGATATTGATATTAATATTCGCCTTCATGGCGATCCAGCTGTGTCCTTGGGTCCCAGCGTCTTTGAAAAAGACAAATACAAAAACCAAAAACAGATTCTCCCTTTAACTCAGGACCAGTAGCCCCACAACACTGGTCTCATTTTCAGTTTGTTGTCACTGTCACCTCATCTCCTTATTCCACTTCCTGCATTCACACTCTTAACTCTACACGTACAAAAGTAGTCAGATTCTGTATTTTTTCATGTTTGGTGTTTTCGTAATGTTACACTGATGAGTTAATGTAGCTAGCTATCAAGGGAATCAGTAGAACAGAAAAAAATAATCCAAATAAGTGAATAAAATGACTTAAGAGCTTGCCAAACTGTAGCTGAAACTATGCGTATTCCAATAGTCTTTCAAATAAAAGCTGTAGAGAATTGGAAAACTTTGAATGACTGGAGCTGTCTTCTTTAAGGTGAACAATTACTGCTTCTGCAAATGTTTGGCTGCTGATGGCCAATTTACTGTAAATAATCAGACGTGTTTCTGCGGCTGCTCAACCTCAACTCTGTTGAAAACAAATCATTTATGGTTCATGTTTCAGTGTGAAGGAGCAGCATTATGCCATCAGCAACCAATAACCAGTGAGGTGTTTACATGTTCAGCTAATTCGGTGCTCAGCTTCTTCACAAAACTGTCACTATTGCCACAGGAAAGCATACGTTTGAAGTTCATACTGCAGAGCTTGAGGCAGCATGAGCAGAACCAAGAACTCCACGGACTGAACCAGCAACCTTCTGGTCTCAAGCCTGCTGATCCTCTGACCGACAACCTGTAAGAAGACTCTGAGGCAGCTTTTGGACTGTGACTGAACTGCATGAGATGCAATGCCAAACGACAGAGTTGGCACACAGCGTCCTTATAATCTTTGTACAAAAGCCGTAAAAACCCTGAGGATCATTTTTGATGTAAATGATGAAAGAAAGGACTTTTCCTCATACCTCACTGCATTACGTCACTTCAGCATAGTTACAGTGGAGAGAGGAATCCTGCCTCATCTGTTACCAGCACTGAAGCCAAAGCTTGTCATCCGCACAACATTTGCAGACAATATTTATACATTCCTCCCATTTTCTGTGTTTACTTTTGCGGTTGAGGTAAAAAATGATGGTTGTGTAAATCCATCATGACTCGTGTTTAGAAAGAGTCGTTTTAATCTCAAGTTGACCAAATACCCAGGAGAAAAAATCCCATCCTTATGCAATTCTTACCATATACAATGACCAGAAGTTGCTCAGTGGCAAAGGAATTTTGCCCTCATAAGTTTTCTTAAGAAATACAGCTGTTTCTTTAGCGATAAGGCGACCTAACCCAGGAGATGTCTGATGTCTCCTGTGACAATGATATGTTAAAATGTCAGCAATAACGTCAACTAGCTGATTGCTACACGGCCAGGGATGTTGGCCAGTCCTCCTCTGGACGTGAAGCAGAATATACCGCCAACCTAAATGATTCGGTCCTCATGGGGACACTTGCTGTTGTTTAAATCCTATAAATTATTCAGATCATTCTAAGTCTGTCATCACACCTGAGTGACACTGAGTGGGAAAATAATTTTCTCAGAGGTCAGTAAGAAGTCAGGTTTCCAGAGACCGAAGGCATTGGCTTGAGACCATCACAATCCTGCCTTGGTGCCTCTTGGGGTTGAGGCACAAATCATTGATCTACATCTACAAGGGATGCAATGAAAAGAGCCCTAGAGGGATGGACAGTATGGTAGCCTTGTGCCTCTAGACGAAGGCTGAGAACGTTGTACGGTAGGCGACTCAAACAAATTCTCAATGGTGCCTTTCTTTAGGGCCATTTCAGTTTTTATAACACAGACAATCTACCACATCTTTAGTTATGTATGAAGAAAACAGCTGCGACTGCTCTATTGGTGAGGTAAGTCAGTTCAGATGCAGTTTCAAGGTGTCGTGTCTTCTCAGACAATGTTATCACTTTTGAATGGACAGATAATGCCCGAGAAAGCAGATCATCCTTCACAGTAAGAGTTTCTCTCTGCCATAAAGCTGAAAAGTTTACTGTTAAGCGGCTTATTCTCTTTGAAACGCTGCATTTGAGATTCAGGCTTTTACAATGTTACTTTGTCCCCAGTCAAAGTTCATGCAATTGACTGTTCTACCACCAAAACGTGAAGGGAGATGTTTTATCTGCACAACCATTCACTCATTTTATTAACTCACTGCCAGAATTTGAATTGGAAGAATTTACTATTGGATAAATATGTTTTGTGGCTTAGTGGCTTTTGGTGTATGGCATTGGAAGGTAGACAGCTCAAGGTGAGTTGACCCACTGAGCCTGTTGATAGCAGCACGCTAACAGCACGTTCAGGTTAACAGGATCCATCTCTAAAGACGAGACTGTCACAGTAACCTCCACTTCAACACAAGTCTTTGACTGAACGACCCACAACCAGTGTCAGGTAGGTTATCTTTGTTTTTCTCCAACAGCTGTGATTATCAGTGTACTGTCATTTTTTTTTTTTTTTTTCCAAAACCAGAACAGATGGTGACAACTGTGGTTTCTGGAGAGGTGATCATACAGCAGATGTGGGTGATCTGAAACATATTGATCTGTTGATAGTTTGCTTTTAAAAAGAACATTTCAAACGAAGATGTTTTTAAGGCTTCATTTATATGGAGAATTCACAATTAAAAATAAATGTTTCCGTCATATATGTTGTAATTTTGTTGATTTCATGGTAATGTTACTCTGGGGATTTAAAGCAGTGTAACATTAGCGCCAAACTGACTAATTAATATCCTCATTTTGACGCACGGAGGGAAGTGTCAAGACTCCATAACCATGCTATTGTTTGCTAACATCATCATGTCAGCTTGGATGTGGTTAATATACATTTAGCATGCTAATATTAGCTGTAATACAGTCAACACACATTTGGATAAGACACAGCTTGTTTATAGCATCATTCAGCATTCTAATGTTAGCATGCTAATATTGATTGCACCAATGATAAGCAACAAACTACAGCCTCAGCGCAATTGCTGATTGCTGAAATACTCTGTATCCTGCCTGTTAAACAATGTCCTGTTTGGGTACATTAGAGTAAGGTTACATATTTATATTAGGTTACATATTTGAACATGTTAACACTTCAAGAGCACTAAAGAACTCATTTGAGAACATGAGCTTGTTCATGCAGGATACAAATTTTTAATCAGGGAGCGTGAGTTAGTGATTCATGCGCACACGATCCTTGACCTCTGCCAGGCTTTGTAAGAACCGAAACTTGGAGGCCAAGTTTTCCAGCAATTGGTAAGCATCCTACCAATTTTCACATATCCAACTGTCCAAGGTGTAAGCCTACCAGAATTGCCATCCGCAGCTATATTGCTTTTCTTTATTACAGTGACAGTCAGACTTGTCTCTCAGTGCAAAGGTCCTGATTTTCCAAATAATCAGAGCTTATCAAGTTATTTGAGTTATCAAGGCTCAAGGTTTCTGATGACACTCTAATAACCCATACCGTCCCATCGTCTTTGATACAGTGAATGCCTTGTTACTGGCAGTTACTATCAGACAACGTTTCAAGATATCTCAACAACTAATCTTACTACTTGGCATATAAACCAGTAAACATTTCCAAGTTATCAGCTGTCACACTGTCTTCAATAGGCAGTTTGAATCTCTACGTGGTGGCCGTCTCTTTAGTGTATTCCAGGTTTAAGCTAATTATTACCCACACTTTACCTTTCCATCTTGCAAGTATCAGGTGAGTTTCTGGAGTTGAAAGTGTCAAAAGCATCATCATCTGTGGTTTGACAGGCTGAAAACACAGAAACGTGAGGTTATCTCTGCAGTCTGGCAATCAGTTACTTCTCCACTGCTCGCACCTAGTCCAGAGGTCACTGCTCTGATGTCTCCTTTTTCTACAAGTACAGCAATGTGTCTCATTCTGTCCAACTGTCTGTCTGTCTGTGTGCTGTGAGAGGGTGACTTGGTTGTAGTCATGGGTCGGATGTCGGAGTTGAAGAAAAAGAACATCATTGTGAGTATCAGCTTTGGTTCTGAACTGACAGTAACGGGAAAAGCCGCGATGCATGGTCGCAGACCTTTTATGTAAATTAGGCTTTTACAGCTCATTTTAATAGAATGCAGTAGCTGTGCTTTGGTAGGTACAGCTGTTGAACCTCTTCACACACACAGTTTCAGGGCAAATTGTGAAATAGTCATAAAATTTGAGTTGTGTACATAGACACAAATTTTCCATTTTCATGACACCGAGCATGACCTTCAGGTGATGGATGCAGTTTGGTTGGATTTAGGCACCAAAGCTACTTTCTGAAAAGTAAATTTAGGAGAAGATTCTGGTTTCAGTCACCGTTGGCTGTTGGTTTCACACAGAAATCAAACTCCAATCTCCAGCTGGGATTTTCTCTCTTTATGCTACGTTTGTCTGAAAGTGTCATGAAAGAAATGGAACATTTGTGTCCATCTTAATCTAAAAATTAAATTTCATGACTATTAGAGGAACTGCCCTGATGCTGGGCTGCATGGGTTTATATGGAACCCCAAACCCTGGCAGAGTGACTGCAGTAGAATTAATTTAAAGGGTCACCAATGTAGAGAATGCTGTCAAACATACACAACAGGTAAGATAAGAACTGCTCACATAGCATTTTATGTCATTATTAATTATGAGTAACTATGCATGTGTGTCTCTCTTACAGTAATGTACGAGAGATAATGATAAATGTTACTGGCAATGTCATGATATCACTTGTCATATCGTGGAAAATCGATTACAGATGGATGAAATAACCAAACAGGGATCTGACAGTGTGCACTGCAGAACCATTCCCACCATGCACACCTGCAGTCACCACGATAGTTTGATACCGGTTTGTCGTCAGAGTTCGATCTTCTCACACTGTGTGGTTTCAGTCCAGTTTGGCAGCCAGCGTCGAACATATTGATGTTGATCTTGGTGTATACATACTGGATCAATGGGCTCAGACTGATGAATTTGTTGCCTTCTGAAACATATCATGAAAATGCACAGATAAGAAAACAACCTGCCTCCATTTCTGTTGTTGGAAGTAGAAAACATTTAATGGACGGCACATATTTTAGCAATTCCTGCTAGTCCTGGAAACTCTAGAATTGCTCCAAGCTGTGTTTTTACGTAAGGGAAAAAATTCATATCAACTGATTGTTTAACTTTGTGATAAATGACTGCTCTCCAGTACAAACAGCTGCAAATAATTCCTTTGAGGAACAAACATTTGACAATTTTATTGCCCTGATCAGCAACAGACAAGGTGAAAACATAGTTCCACTGCAGCAGCTTTAAAACAATTTCCTTTTTTCAGCCGTAAGAGCGTCGCAGAAACACGGTGAACTGCAGCAGAAACATGCTGCAATGGCACAGGAATGTGAAAGACATGAACAGGAGCTGGGCTGATAGATGTTATATAACACACCTCTGTGATCAAAATGCCATTGCTGGCAAACCTTTTGCTTTTCTTGCTACAAATACTTTGGCTGCCATCCAACAAGACACTCCTCCACCGCTCACAATAGTGTTTGACCTTTGTCTCACGTTGGTTGCTGGCATTTGACAGTAAGTGCATCAAAGAGAAAACGGTTTATGGTTATCAAACCTGTCTCATCCCGTCAGGTGAGGACACACACCCTAAGGAAATCTATTTTTGTGTCTCTTCTGTGTGTGTGTGTGTGTGTGTGTGTGTGTGTGTGTGTGTGTGTGTGTCACAGATCGGTGTTCTGGCTGTGTCGCTTGTGGTCGTATCACTTGGTCTTGGACTTGGTCTTGGACTGAACAGAGGAGGTGCTGTCAGACACACACACACACACACACACACACACACACACACACACACTGAAAATGCCATGCATAAATGTCTCTGCACACTCACACACTTCACAGACTTTGTCATTGACCTGAAATGCAGGTATTACACTGAATCATCATTTCCCACTCAGACTCACACTTTACACTTTTATTGGTGGCTGCCACGTATCTCCCCTGCGCTCCAACTCTTCACACTTTGCCAACTAATTTTCAGCTGACTCGTCAAAGTGACTCGTCATTTTTGTGACTAGGTCAAGGAAGTGAGAGTTTAATGCCCAAGGATGGACAGAAGACGTCCATCAGCCACTAAAATGGTGTGATGTTTATGTTTGCAGTCAGTCACATTTAATTTAGTCTTTGCATGAAACGACCACACTGATGGTTTAAGTGTTGCTGTTGAAAGGCAGTTGCTTGCTGTCAGATATTGTTTTTTAGATTGAAAGTATGTCAATTTAAAGATGGCAGAATTCTGACAAACAAGTCACAGAAACTGTTGCATAATTAGCATTAGCCACATACAGTAAAAAGCAATGCTCACTGAGCACATTAAGCTGTTTGTCCGGGCTTTAGATCCACAGATGAAACACGGAATTTGAAGCAGCCGTTTGAGCAGCTTTTGCTTTAACGATGCCATTATAGCTGGGGGGACTTTGTGTTAGTGCATCTCTTTCAAGCTAACGACCTCTTTTCTTACTCTAATTTGTTTAACAGCAGAGAGGTGAGGTGCCCGCTCAAACTCCCGGCTAATCCAAAAATGGACAAAGTGGTGGATTGTGGGTGGAACTGAGGCAGGACAAATGAAGCCTGGTTGCTGAAACTTGGCGGCTAGCTGTCACTCAAAGCAGCCATGCCCTAATTATGCATCGCTTTAAGTCTTGATATAATTAAATGAGTCCATTATATAAAAGTTCGCACAGTCATAAAAAGGGAAATTAGCTACAGAGACCTAAACCACTTTTGTTCCAAGCTGTATTTTTACATGGGGGTCTATGGGGACTGTCCACTTAGCAGAGGGTTGGTGGTTCAATCCCTGGTCGTCCAGCCATCTTAGAGTCTACATGTCGAAGTATCCTTAGGCCAGATACTGAGCCCCAAAATGCTTGCAGTGCTGTAACATTGGTGTGTGAGTGCTAGCCACCAGTGTGTGAAGGGCTGACTCCTGCTGTAAAAGTGCTTCAAATGTGTTGTTCATTCACCACTTACTTGCCTCAAGTGGCCATTTGAGGAACTGCAGTTTTCAAGCCCTGGAGGTAGCTGCTTGTTTTAAACCCCAAAGATAAATCTTTATGTCTTTTCTACACGCATACATATCAATGTCCTGAGTCGAAGCTGGGTGAGGTTTTCTGCTCTTGACTTTGCTGCATATGTTTTCATCAGTCCATGAGGACGAGCACACAGTAAACAGCCGTAGCTGAAGCAGTCAGACATAATGAAACTGTGATGAATCAAGGAGGAATACAGCTCAATGCAATCTGGTGCACTGTGCACTGTTCAGTGAGGGAGATGTCACACATTATTGGCAAATTCGTCATGTGTTACACGTCATTACTGTAGGTGTTAAAGAGGCTGCTAACTGTGAGCGCTGATCACATCGCCATGGCTAACCCCTTTAAAATCAGCTCTTTTCTCGCCATGTTGTCCTTAAAATTTGTTGAGTCTGCAGAAACTTTTTGCGAGAGGAAATTCATGAAGGTCATGGATTAACATTTGGGAAATACTTTGCACACCAGAAGGCTGCCAAGAGCCAACGATTTGGCTTTTTAAGTGACATTACAGGAGATGCTGACAGTCCAGTCGTCATGTTTTCTGTGAGTAATGTGGAGTCAAGAATGGAGACACACGCTCACCTTTAAAGAGGTGGACATGTCGCTTGAAATGGTGTGATGGCTGAAGTTTCTTAGAGCCTTGTGATACAAAACCGAGGCTATCTGCATAGCTTGATACCACTGGGGCTGAGGAAGAGGAGCAAATTGTCTTACTGGTGTTTTTTGGCCTGTTAAGTCTTTAATCAGTTTATAGCTGTTTTACATGCATGGCGGCGCTCATGGTAATACTGCGTTTGTGTCAGAAGCTCTGTGTTGGTTTTATTGTCTTCTCAGCTGTCCTTTACACTTTGCTTCAACACGTGTTGTCTTGTCATAGTAAGTCATGGGTTAGAGGACCTGCTTTGTCATCTGGAGCAGAGGTCATCATTGTCACACAAGGCTTCCTCGTCCCAAGCTGACTGGATAGAATTTTCCAGTTTAAATCTTCAGGTGATTCGCACCTTGATGTCGCATAGGAATCTCATGAGACATCACATGAGAGCTGAAATGTGACACATGGGTGAATCCCATATGACAGGCATCATGTGATGTCGGGCTGTGAGTCTCCATCAGAGGTGGAACCAAAGAGAAACTGTTGAGAAAAACCCAAAAAAGACGTGAAGACTGAGATTTAAATGCAGGAGCATCCAGGACGTGTCAGTGCTAAATGTCAAGCGCCTACAAAGCCAACACTAAAGGAAAAATCACACTACTATGAGGATGAACTGAAGTCATAAAACTACAAAAATACATATGCACATATCAGAAAAAGTCATAACATTATGAGAACAAAGTTAATATTTCAATATAAGGTGAATGACATTACATTACATTACTATTTCTCTAACATTTTACATTTCTAGTTTCTTTTTAGAGATTCTCACATTTAGATTAAATAATGTTTGTAAAGAACATGAGAACAAAGGTAAAATATTTCAGGAAAACGTAGTATTTTGAAGATGTTCAGTTTGAAGTCACAATACACCGATAAATGTAGGATAAGTGAAGCAGAAAGACCAGAAAACAAATAACTCCACACATAAAACAGCCAAGAGCTGAAACTCATAACAGACACAAAAACAGAGTCGTAAAAATCTGTTTTTCCCTTTTTGATGCTCTTGTAGCGTCATCTGTTCGAGCACTAGGTACTCCTAGATCCATGACTCAGCCTTTTTTGTAGTGATTGGCACTAACCAGAGCAAGAGCAGCTTATAGGCTACACATTCAGGCCATGACTGTGGAGGTGCTTTAACGTTGAGACGATGACTTGCATGCTGCCGAAAACGCAGAAAAAACATCAAACAGATGTGGTGTTGTCTTGTAGCTGTCCATCAGTCGTGCAGGAATCGATGCTACGAGCCGTACGACAAAGACACCGCCGACTGCAGCTGTGACGAGAACTGCAATGCCACCAGCAGCTGCTGCTTTGACTACGTTGACCTCTGCAGCCTCCCAGGTGAGACACTGTTAACCTGACACCTGTCCTCCTGTAGAGACACCAGGTGTGGTGTTGCACCACCCTCAGCCCCTCTTAGCTGGTTGTTCAAACATTGCAGCTTTAGCTCAACTTTAATAGCATTGAAAAGAGTGCAGTGTTGCAGCCCTACTGACTCCATGACTGTTCACCTCAGCCCAGCAGTGGGAGTGCACGAGGCTGCGCTGTGGAGAGGAGAGGATAGAAAAGAGCAATTGTCAATGCTCCGATGACTGCCTGTCTACAGGAGACTGCTGCACAAACTACAAACATGTCTGCGAAGGTGAGCGTGAAGCATCACATGCAAGGAGATTTAACAATCAGACAGCTTAAAAGAGGACGAGCAGCTTGTAATAAATGATAAAGATGAAGATTAGGAAAGCTGTTTAAGCATAAATCCAGCACCTGGATGAACTGTGAGAAGCTTGTTATTTTGCATGGAATAATCTGGATTCTTCTTTTTAAGATTGAGGGATTAAGCCTGATTCATGTCTGATATTTTTGTAATTTGCTGCACTCTGGCCACAGATGCTCTGTTTGAGATAGAGAATGTGATGCTACTGGAGCTTTTTACAAACAATTTATTTTTGATGTCATTTCTCAGCTTCAGCTATTTGATCTTTAGTGTTTTGTTTATGACGGAGATTCAGGTGCTCTTCTGGCTGCTTGACATATCAGGAGTTCACACATGTTTGACTGTCAGTGTTTAACCAACAGATGTTAATTTAGTGGTTCAATCCTGAAGTATCCTGTTAGTATTTTCACGTGTTTTTTCCATGCTGCAGTTAGAGAGACAGCCTGGGTGGAGGATGCGTGTGAGGACCCGTCACCCGACTCATGTCCAGCAAGGTAAGAATGTGCTTAATGGGAAAGTTTGATCATCTGGAAATGAGTTTTTGCTGCATGTTATCAACCTTTTTTTTGTCCCCCTTGTAGATTTAAGGGACGGCAGCCTGTGCTCCTCGTCTCTTTGGACGGACTTCGGGCTGAGTACCTGCAGACATGGGGATATGTTGCTCCTGTTCTGAGCAAACTCAGTCAGTATCAACCACATTATGTTCTATTCCACTTTCAGTGTTCATGTTTTGAGGGCAAGTTTGGGAACAATTCTTTGATTTCCTTCCTTTACGTCACTGGTTCGCGCTGCGATGCGGACGCAGCAAAAAATGTTTTGAGATGTTCAATGACTGTTGAGATTCTCAGTGGTTGAGGACACTGAGAAGCAGCCAGTGTTGTTGTTTGTCCTTGAAAATGTTTAACTTCTAATGAAGCTTCTGAAACATTCCTGAACCAGTGAATTCGATGAGAGTCAGCTGCATACACATGGCCTTATTATAAGGGAGTCTTCAGTGATTTCAGCTGTTTTCAGCACAGAGCTCCCAGTTCGACGTCATGTGTTTCCTCTTCTGTTCTTTACATCACAGAGACGTGTGGAACCTCAGCACCGTACATGCAGGCTGCATTTCCCACCAAGACTTTCCCCAATCACTACACCATCGTGACGGTAAAGCACTCACACTGCTTCACGTGGAGCCATGCAAGCACGCATGCCATCACATGCAGAAACAGATCTCATGCACATTTCACGCTTACGCTGCAGCTCTTGTGAAAAACTCCACGATTTTTGGTCATTTGCACCTGCAGATTAGCCATGATAGCAGTGTGGCTTTAGGGAAGCAAATGTTGCCCTGTTGGTGGGTCAGTCCACAACACAACTGGATGAATTGCCTTGGAATTTTGTTTAGTTATTTGTGATCCCCGGAGCATGAACCCTACTGACCTTTGTGATCCCCTGACTTTTCCTCTAGTGCCACCTTGAAGTTGACATTTGAGGTTTTGGATGAAAGGTCCACCATGACCACCACAAACTTTGCTTCAGACGTGCGTCTCTCAGGATGATTTGAAGTAGCTTTGATGATTCTGCAACTTTTCATTTTGCGCCATCATCAGGAGTACCCGTTAACCATGGCTGTACCTGTGTGTTTCGTACTAATTAGCAAATGTTAGCATGCTAACACCCTAAATTAAGGTGAACAATGAAAACATTATAGCCGCCAAGCATTAGCATGTGAGCATTGTCATTCTGAGCATGTTAGCTGTGCGTGCTGTGTTGTAATGAAACAAGCCAGTCGCAGCCTGCTCCGAAGCACAAGCGCCCGTAGTTTTTAGAAATTCAAGAGAAATTCAGTGGCTGAACAATTTGTTTAAACATGTTTCAGCCTCAGTGCTTCCGGGTGCTTTAGGCTACACCAAACCTCACCTGGTGATTCAAAAATGCATCCACTACAACAACAGGCTCCTCTAGAGGTTGAGTAAAATCTGATGTGTATGTTTGAAAACCTACAAACAGACAGTGCACATAAAAACATGCAGATAGATACGGACATACATGCCATAATAGGCCAAACTAACGCTGTGTGCCAGAAAACCCCTGCAGGAGCTTTCCAGGAAATCCCCTCAGAAAAAAAAACATGTTTATTAAAGAAATAACTGAGGGAATACCAGCTAAATAATGTTTACTCCCACTGAAGAACAGCTTGGCTCTCCCGGCTTGACACCCGCACCGATGACTCACTCACTTATAAACAAGGATCAGTGTGACACCAGTGTGATGTCACCCCATCACAAATCAACAATGACTAATCTCATTCTTCCACTTTTAAAGTTCTTTAGAGAAACTGGTTCATATCCAAAACAGCCATCACACACTCTTCTCTTCTCCTCTCAGGGTCTCTATCCCGAGTCCAACGGTTTGATTGACAACTCCATGTACGACCCGGAGTTTAACGCCAGCTTCAGTCTGTCCAGTGCTGAGAAAGACAACCCGAGGTGGTACCTCGGACAGCCTGTGAGTCCTGTTAGGTCTGATTCAGTAAAATTAAATTCAGGTCGGATGATGAATTCACAGGACGAGTGTTTGGTTTTAGGAATGGAGGAGGGGCATGATGGAGTGAATCTAAAAGTCTAAAATCTAAAGATGAAATGTGTCACTGAGTGACTATTTCAGTCAGGAGAGACAATCAGGAGAGACAACTGTTTATTATGACAGATGATAATCAAGTCTCACCAGAACATTTTTGGCACTTAGGCGCATCATCCTGAGCATCAGCAAGTCAAGGGCTGCAGGCTGATGACTGATGATGATAAGGGAGATGAATCTGAAGATCTGTGACGGCTGGGTGGTGATGGGGAGGTGTGCATAACAGGAGCATGAAAGGACGAAGGCAGAGAATTCATGCATTTTTATCTATACAAAGGTTAATGATGAAAACTGTAAAATTAGAATAATGAAGCACAGTGTTTTCCACTGTTGCACAATAGATAAGAAATATAAAACACAGTATTTAAATTACCAAAATTTATTAATGTCATTGCTGTGAGCCCACAGTAATAAATAAAGGTGCGTGTCAGCATTTTTAGCATCTCAGATCTTCTCTCATCTGGACAGTAAGAGGACAATGTCCAGAGAGACTTCAGTAAGAAAATCAACGTGGAACAATAAAGTGAAGATTCACAGTAATTCACAAGGAGACAGCTGAGCTTTGGTCAAACTTGATTTAGATAAAAAATTAATCCAAAGACGCTACAAAGACATTTGATAAAATATATTAAAATGACGCACGGTCTTGTCTTGTCTTGTCTTGTCTCAGGCAGAATTTCTGAGGAAAAGGGACATCAAGAAGAATTTCTTTTCATTTAGCAGCCAAGAAAAATGTCATCTTGTAGTTGAGGATTTAACTCACGATCTGTGCGTCTTCAGTTTAATAAGAAGTGATTAACTGTCATAAAGCCCCGTCAGATTATTGAGATGTCAGACTGCATAATCAGACACATGATGGTCCACATTTCAGTGAAGACCACCTGCTGTGTTTGTCTCTGTAGATCTGGAACACGGCGGAGTACCAGGGGCTGAAGGCTGGGACTTTCTTCTGGCCGGGATCAGACGTCAAAGTCAATGAAAGCTCTCCCAGCCTCTTCAAGCCCTACAATGGGTAAGACTTGCAGTTTTTCAGAAGCATGCTGGGGAACCAGGCTTTCAGAGTTTGCCACGGAGCAGGACTGGTTCCAGATCTGCTGTTGTAGGACTGTCAGGACATCAGGCTTCATCATTGAGACATCATTCAGATTACAAACAGTAAAGACGACTGTGAGGTGTTTGCTTTGTTACTGTAGCTCCATCATCAATCCAAGCAGTTCAAACAGCACAGATTGAACCCCCCCGGCGCCCTCTGGCCAAAGCCTGAGCAGATATTATACTCACTTATTTATTTATTTTATGAGTAACATTTTATACGTTGGTTTAGTGTTTGTTCCAAGTCACATCTCTGAAGCAATCTCAATAAAAGTGCAATGCACTGATACAGACCTGGGCATGGCTGATATTACCATCATGACGCATATAATGAATAATATAATAAAGCAATAATGAGCAATAAAACAGCTTGAACAGGATCTTAACTGATACTACACTTTGCTGATTTTGCAACACAACCCTGATGGTAACGCTGGTACGATGGAGCACAGAAGGACATTACTGTTGGTACTCCTTCCTGGGAAATCAGAGTACTGAGACGTGGACTCATATCCTGTCTGTGTCTCTCAGCTCCAAGCCCATTGGTTCCAACTGAAGGAGTAAATCTTCAAAAACATCTCACAAGTTGTTGGGGACTATTTTGAGCGGCAGATTAATCCACATTTGGTGCTCCAGTGAGCGTTAGTTGCAGCAGGACGGTGGGTGAGAGACTAATTCAAAACAAACCACAGTGGGATTCATACTTCGCTGCCTCTTTTGTGGCATTTGTCTACAGTTTTGCAGCAGTCAACACGCATAATGCTTAAATAAATACTTTGTTTTTTGTTTTTTCTTTTATCTCTGCATCACTTCTCTGTTAGAGGCTCACCATGAGATCACTGTCGCCCCCATCCCACCTGCCACACTTCAGAGGCCATAACAAAATGCTCTCATCCCACATGTACATATATTTTTGGAGCTTCTTCTTACTCACAGGCCTCAGTGAGTCAGCTGTGGCTCCACGATCTTCCTCAGAAATGTCTCCGGTATTGACTTGAAAGATGCCAAGAAGCTGAGATCTTAAACCCACACGTTAGTACTTTAAAACACCTTCACAAGCAGACGCTTACAAACAAATGCTGCTTGTGCAAATATTGTACAAATGATCATTTTAAATCATTTTAACTTCTAGTGGAGACACCAAAGTTTACAAAGGAGCAAGAAAAGAAAATACTAATTAATTAATACTGAAGTCTGGGAAGCCTTTTTCCACTCATATTCAGAGGAAACGAAAACAAACATTGTGTCTTTAAAAAGCCTTTGAACAGAAACAGTGTTCACCGCTGCCGTCTCTCTCTGTTTCTAGTAAAGTGCCGTTCGAAGAAAGAGTATTCACTGTGCTGCAGTGGCTCCAGCTGCCGGATGACAAAAGGTAAAATCATTGAAGTCAATAAAAGCACTCAGTATTTTGTAATTAGGATAATGTCATTCAGCAATTACCACAAATGTTCTTGTTTCTGATTGCATTAATGCCAAATTTTCTTCCAGACCGGACTTCTACACGTTGTATCTGGAGGAACCGGATAAATCCGGACACAGCTACGGTCCTGTCAGTGGAGGGGTGAGTTCATCTATCACAAGCGATGGCAGATAAGGATTGCACAATGAAAGGACACAATTAAAAAAAAGTCTAAAGTCCTTTAATGGGCCACAGATAAACGATCTCCATAAATCGCTAATAAAACAAATACAATGACATCAGCAAAGTCCGGCTTTTTATGAGTCCTGATGGACGGTGTGGCCAGCCACTATTGGTGTTTTGATAAAGGAGTCAGCCAATAATTGTCCTTTTTCCATCATTCTGATCTGATTTTATGCTGCACGCAGCATGAGTCTGCGGTAGAGGTCCAAAAAATCCCAAACCCAAAAAGAACCCGGACCCGTCTATTATTTGAAAGCTGGGACCCGAACCCACGCAGAGTCACCAATTTCACAACTGATTGTTTTAGAAATTTACAAGCTGTCAAAACAAACTAACCTCACCGTGACTCATGATCCATCTGGCCAAGAAAGTTGGTGAAATACATCCAGGTTTTCTGTTATTCAGATCAGAAAGTGATCAGTGAGATCAGAGATCAGAGCAGCGTCTCAGTCAAGCACCCTTAAGAAGAGGCTACAGCTGCTGTCGGTGAAGGAGGAAGCTGCGTTTGAAGTCTTCAGGTGGTGTTTGACTCTCACTCCACCCGTTTATAGTAATTCCTTTAATCATTGGGTTTAGTAGTGTGGCCTTTATTTAGGCTGATCTACGTGAACCCAAAGACCTTGAGGAAAAATTACTCAGGGACAAGTCTCCACCTCAGCAGCAGTTATAAAGCAGTCTGAAATCAGATCGCTGATTGGTGCTTTAAGTCAACCATTTACCTGATTTTATCAGCTGATACGCACTGACGACCTTTGACGCTGCACACCTGCCCGTCTGTTTTCCACTCTGGGATGAACTCAGTGACTGCGGGAAAATTCTGTGGTTCATGTGTGGAGGAGTGTTTTCATAAACAAGGACCGCTGCCATTTACTGTGGAGGAGGTTATTTATCATTGCTAACCTCAGACGTAAGACTGTCGTGAAGAAGTGCTTTTTCGTAATGTCTGCCATGTGAGGAAGATAGAATGAAACGTAGAAACTAAGGAAATATCAAGTTTAGGTTCTCGATTAGGAGTTATGTTGTCACTGTCAGATTCACTCCATCTGTGTCTTGGTAGCAACACCTGTTAGTGTGGCACGAGCATGAATAGAACGAAACCACACCTGAACTATGGACGGCAATGTCGCTCCGATGGTCGGTCCACCGCTTTGGCGCAGACTGAACTCTCAGCAGCTGTTGGATGGACTGCCATGAAATGTGCTGTAGATATTAGCCGTTAGCCAACATTAGCCATGATGTCCAGAGAATGAATCCTGGCATTTCCTCTATCAGCACCAGCAGATCCAGTAAAACATCTGCACAAAATGTGATACAGACCATCAAAAATGTTCCCCTGAATTTTTCATCCAAAACTTCATTGTGTTGTCTTATCAGTGTGTGTGTGTATAAACTCGCACCAGTGGAAGTGAGTTATTGTGTAAGGTAGCAGCCAAACCATAAGGAGAAACGTGGGGTTTGCTGTCCTGCCCAAGCGCACGTAGGCATGTTCAGAATGACCGAGGATCGAACCGACAACCTGCTGATCCGTACCTGCCCTTCCCAGATTTCCAGGGAATCTCTAATTACACCTATTCAAGTCAGGCATGAAGCAGGTGTGGAAAAAGCCCAGTCTCTGGTAGGACCCAGTGTCCTCCTTCATCCTCATCAGGTCAAAGTGTCTCTCAGAGGTAAACTGACATTTGACAAGCTCATCTCCAGCTTTCCACGATCTCTTGTCCACCCAGTTTTCCTGGTGTGACACTTTATGGCAAACAGCGGAGCTCATCCTGAAAAAACATCTCTGCATCTCTTGGCAGATGCTTCCAGCTGTTGAAATACCTGCATGCAGTTTTCCTCCATCATGCCCCTGAACAGCTGACAAAGGCTGAGTTTATTATGGTCCAGCCAAATAAGAGTTTGCAGTGAATGAGATGTTATGCCGTCTGTAGATAAAGAACGAAAAAGCCTTTGTGTTAAAAAACGCAGTGAAAACGTCGATTACCTTGAGAAGTTTCGTGTGTGAATGTGTGTGTTTTTGTTTCTTTCCCCTGTTTCCTGCAGGTGATTGAAGCGCTCCAGCGCGTAGATAAGATCATTGGTCAGCTAATGAACGGCCTCAAGCAGCTCGGCCTTCACCGCTGTGTCAACATCATCATCTTGGCAGATCATGGTAACACACATGTGACATTGCTTTGGAAATATTTGATCTCTGATAACATTGGCATCAGTCGTGAATCTAATCAATTAAAATGTGTGGGGCAGTGGAGGGACACACCAGTGCAACATGCCGGATCAATATCAGGACAGATGCTAATCTGTGAAGCAGCAATCAGATGTAATCCAGTTTCTTCATCAATATAAAATAGTATGTTTTGTCTATCAGCTTCATTTACCCATCACTGCCGGCTCCTGGGTCAGGTTTTAGTGTTTTGTTTTAGTGATCTGCAAAAACACCTCACCCTCAAACATGTGTGTCCAGAGTGTCATCGTCAGGGTGAACGGTCAGCGATCCTGCTGCAAGGACGTTTGGCACTTACATAAAGTTTAAAGGCAGCAGTACAAGTCTCTTCTCACTCGTGCACGACTGCTTCGCTGTGATGGGTTGACGGTCTGAAGCAAGTTCTGAGTATCTGAACTGGTTTTCATGGTGTAGGCGCCCTGACCTGAAAACCTGTGCTGCAGTGGAACTGTGAAATATGTGCAAATTGCAGTTGATGAACACTTAATCGTTTAATTTAATCGATCGTCAACACTGTTGTTGTTGCAGGTATGCAGGAGATGAGCTGCAACAGGAAGGTGGCACTGAAGAACCTGGTGGGAAACGTCGACAACTACTGGGTCACTGAGGGACCATTTGGACGCATCAGGGCCAGAAACAGTACAGTAGTCTGTGAGTAAACTCTAATCCTGCTTTATGAACCACACTGACTGGGTGATTGCTCTGAGACAGGAAACACTGACCTTAGAAGAAGGCCAATGACGGGTTACATAAGCTCCAAAGCGTTTATCAACACATCGAGAATCATGTGCTTTCTTGCAGCAAGCAAACGGAGGAAAACCCCACCTTTTGTCCTGACTTTCATTCATTCAGCGGCACAAAGTGGAACAAATTATGTCCCAACAGAAGAATATCTCTAAATTAACGTTCTTGATGCTCAGCCACCTTATCGGCCCCACACAGCACTGGGCTGCACGTAGAGATCTGCACCCCAGTCGAGTCTGAAGATCTGAGATATCATTGATTCTTTGCTAAATGTGTGTGTTGTGTCAGCATTGTGTGGCACAGAATAACATTCCTGATTGATACCAGAGAGAAAACTGAGTCACCGCCGTCACAGAGAGGTGGATATAAAGGGTCGGCCCGATGTTGTCGACAGAACACCCACACAGAGTTTCATCATGGAAATGCAGCTGAAAAGGCGGAAAAATTCAAAATCAGTGTGCATGGTAGATTAAGATGCTGTAATGTGTAAGATTGTGCACTGAATGCCGGTTTGCAGCCATATGCTGGTACCAAATAACCTCAAACTCTTCAGCAACTAGAAAGAAATGATCAGCCTGTGACAGACACTGCACAGATTTAAGTCATCTGACGATAATGGCATCAAGCCCAAGTAAATATTTTATATGTTGGCCATGCTGAGATCAGCATTTCAAGCAATCTTTACATCAGCAGCAGTTTCCTCAATGATGAACCACTGCAGGTGCAGAAAATAAGGTGTGTCGTGTATAAAAATGTCTTGTTGAATAGTCACAATAGCATTTCATATTATCATAACCACCAGTTAACTTGACTGTAGCTGTTTGCCACTAGATTGTTTCAAAAATACCTGAAAATACACTAAACTAATAACTAAGAGGTATAGAGACAGACAGGAAACACATGCAGGACAAAGGATCAGACTCAGATGACCTGACAACTGAAAGAAGGAAAGCACACTAAATACACAAGGAACTAATGAACTAATGAAACACAGGTGACACACAAGAGAGGAGGGAAGAAGACAGAGACAGGAAGTAAAACGACACATGATACACAAGGAGAGTAACATTCAAAATAAAACAGGAAACAGACAAACGACAGAAAAGTTACCTTACAGAATCTTCAAATGTAATGTAATAAAATGATTTCTTCTGTTAGATCACATTTTGGTGCCACATAACTGTTATGCACCAGCAGAAGTTGGATGTAGTTGCTCTAGTGACACAAATGCTGACTTTATTCTTTTCCCCCCATTTCACAGTGGATCCAGCAGGACTTGTTGCTAACATGACTGTAAGTATTCAGTTTTCTCACCAGTCAGTAAAGCTCGAACCGCTGAAAAATTACACGTTTTTGCCACACATGAGAAATTAGCTCAACAAACAAGTAAAATGATTGTGGTTTCAGTGTAAGATGCCAAACCAAAAGGTCAAGCCGTACCTGAAGGCCAACCTCCCAAAGCGCCTCCACTTTGCCAACAGCCGTCGCATTGAAGACGTGAACGTCCTGGTCGACACGGAGTGGCTGTTTGAGAGGTATCCGTCGTCCATCTTAAGCTTGTGTGCCTTCCTTTTTACTTGTTGACAACAAAGGGAGCAGACTAACAGACTTTATTCCTCCACTGCCTTTAACCTCTGGCTGATCTGACTGATGCTAAAACTGGAGGTCTGTTCTGTGTGTGCTCACAGGTACCCAGGCTCTTTAACGTTCTGCTCCGGTGGCAATCACGGCTATGACAACGATGCTGAGAGCATGCACGTGAGCACTGAGGGTTCCTATATCATTCTGTTCTGGTCAGCAGTGAAGTAAACTTCTGCAGCCTTAGAAATGTGTCTTCATCATTGGCGTTAACTGTAAATTGAAGTGTCGTAGCTGCTTTTTGACTATCTTCTTCTCTTCTGTTGCAGGCCATGTTTTTGAGTTACGGACCCAAGTTTCATCACAAAACAGAAATCGAACCCTTTTCCGCCATCGAGCTGTACAACGTGATGTGTGGTGAGTTTCTGGGTGTTTTTTAACGAGCGTGCAAATAAACCTCAGACTTCTGTCGTGGTTCTGCTCGGGTGGGTAAAAATCAGTGACCCCAGAACAAACTAGACTGAAGTCTCAGATGTTATGGAAGCGTTTTTCTGTTTGTTAATCTGCAGTTAACAAACATTCAAAGATCCACAAAACTAAACAGTCGTTGTCGCATGCAGATCTGCTGGAGATCGATCCCACTGACAACAACGGGACCCACGGCAGTATGAACCACATGCTGAGGAAGCCGTTCTACGAGCCAAAGGACCCTACAGAGCAGAGCGAACCCAGTCGCTGTCCTGTGATCAGCCTGGAGCCTGCAGACAGCCTGGGATGCTCCTGCCCTGCACTGGTGGGTATTGAAAAGAGAGTGGTCCTCAAAAGTTTTCTTACTTTTTGCTTGCTGAAAGATGTCTGAACACTTTCTTGATGCATCATTCTTAAATTAGATGCTACTTTCTAATTAGTTGCTATTATGAAGTACCATTAGACAAAACCATTATACAAAACCGGCATAAATCTTGCGAACATGAGTGAGGCCCAGTAATACCTTGACGAAGCCAAGACGAGGTACTTAATGAATCCCAGTTGGAAATCTTCATTCTGTTGCTTTGTGGTGTCTCGTCACCCTTAAAATATGCTCATGAACTCGTGAAGGCGTGCTGTCTTTGGAATGATGCCCAAACCATGTGCTCAGGTTCTGAACATGAAAACTGTCCTGTTACTGCACAGTGCACAGCTCCCATGAGACTTCATATGGATGAAGTTACCAAAGAAAAAGTTTGTGACAGCCTAAATGAGCGATTCTTAGTAATGAGCCGCAGAGTTCCTGGAAATCACAAAAGGATCAAAGCACCATGAGCAGATGTGAGGATTTGAGCCTGACGTGATGCCACATGCAACATACAACACACAAACACTTGACTTTGTCCTTTGGTTTTTTTTCCACGCAACTGAAATAAACAGCTCATTTACAGACATTACATTATTAGTCAAATACCACGAATCAGGAGAACAGACGAGGAGGAAGAGGAGAGACGACGCAGCAGCACTGAACTCTGATGCTTTGGAGCTCAGATGTTTACTTTAACCAAAATATTACTTGCGCTCTGACGCGTCTGAACTTGCTAAAAACAGCGTTTCCACTCCAACAATCTGTGATGCAGGCTGGCTCCAACAGCACCGTAACAACATTTCTAATTGTCTTACTAGAAGTCTTGAAGCTCCTGCCAGCAGCCAGAGACAGCAGACATGCTGACTTTCAGTCCTCAGTATGAGCCAAATGTCAGATCCTTCAAATCACATAATACAGCTGCACAGCATCAGGTCCTCCCTTTCTCCTCATTCACACTCTTCAGCTGCAGAGGGAGGAGGCCAAGATATCCTCAGATGACACGAGGAATATCAAACTGCTTTCAGTGGCTCTTGTTGTTACTGTCGTTTTTCCAGGTTAGTATTCCCTGAAAAATGTCCTTGCGGTTTGCAACTGAGAAGACAAACAGAGCTTGGTTAACCTTGATTTTACAGTTTAGACAACACTGGATTGAAGTTAGTTCTGTTCAGCAAGCTGAAGTCTTATTTTAGTGAAACCAGCCTCAACCTTTGGCAGACCTTAATCATTATCCAGACAGATACTACAGTGGGATTTTCCTTGTTTATCCACCAAAATAAGACAAAAAAGCTGTTAAAAACTGCAGCTGTTCAGGATGTCAGGATCCCAGCACAGATGAACACAGTATCACACATTACGGACTTCTCCTGCGCAGACGTTTGTACATCACTAAACACCTCATCCACAAGACTTGTTGGTACAAAACGACGTCACTACTGTTGACCTCTGAGATCGTCTGGAGCTGATGTGATTGTGATTCCTACAGGAAGACCTCGACATTTTTTGTCGTTGTCGTTTGTGAGTCTGCTTCCCACTTAGCTACCAGATGTTCGGCATTTTTCCAACCCCGCTGCCAAACGAGAATGTCGACACTACTGGACTATTGCAAAACTCCAGATCACCTTCAGCCATGTTTTTTTTTCCATTTGATTCTGGCTTTCTGTACGTCACAGCTACAGTGTGGTCAAGGTTTGACAAAGAATGGAAGTGAAGAGTAACTAACACAGCAGCACACTCTGCTTCCTGCATGGCCGCTTGATGTAAATCATGAGGTGCAGAATTGTCCAATTCGGAGGCAACGCTTTGGTCAACAGGCGAAGTGCACGCTCTGTGTTTACCTGAACTCACATACAAATCCCTCTGCTTTCAATTTGTCTTGCAACTGGTGGAAATAAATGGCCACATCTGTAGAACAGGTTGGAACCATCAATCAATTCGTGACTGGTGAAAACATAGGCTGATAATCATAATTGAAGCTGGATTAAGTCTGAAAGAGTGACCGGAGACGGAGGAGGAGCAGAAACTAAAGAGAGAGGTGCTCAGTTCAGCAGCTTGTGGGAAACAGAAACGACAGACGTTCGAGAAATGCAGTGGTTTTTAGGCAGTTTACAGTTTGTTTGTTGAATTCTCGCCTACAGGACAAACATGGACCATGAGAACTGACCCCGACTGAGTGACAGACTCAAGAGGTTCTGAAGCGCTTATTTAAAGACGAGTCAGACTGATGTGAAGCGACTTCTAGCTGACTTCTTTTTGAGAGAGGGACCCTATTCTGAGAGCACAGAACAGGAGATTTAAGATATAATGAGATCTGACAGGTATGAAGGGGCCATTTACAGTTTTATAAGTCATGAGAAGTCTGATCTGACATGAATATGGAGCCAATGAAGTGTCATATGGTCGTTAGTGAAGAGTCGAGCTGCAGCATTATGAACCATTTGACTGGAAGAGACGTCAAAACTTTATGGTAATCAAGTCTGGAAGGAACAAACATCTGGATCAGTCACGTCAGAAAAGACCTCACGCCGTAAACAGCCCTGAAGATTTCTTTAATGTGCTCATCAAATGAGAGAGTAGCATCAATGCTAATGCTCCTGTGCTTGAACTGGATCAAACCCCAGCAGGGGTCAATATCTGGTGGGCAGACTGAAACCAGAGGAGTGGAAGCTGTTAGAGCAGCAGAACAATGTCCGTGTGTCCGTGTGGATGTGAGGTTCAGCTGTTCCCCCGAGCTAATAAACTCGACTCACGTCTTCTTCCAGACTCAACCCCTGAGGAAATACATGAAGCCTAAGATAATAATACACACATGAGCACAATCATTACTGTCCACCATCTGGATTCTCTTCTCCTCCCTTTGTTCTTTCCTGCTCTCCTGCAGAAAACAGAGACCCCCTCCCCTTCGGTCCGTTGCAGAGTTGTTCCACTTTGAAAAGAAATAATCGTTCTTTGTCTGTTTGGACCTTCATCCTCACTGATCTGAAAGTTTCTGGAAGCTGTATGCGCTGTGGTGTGGGGGAGGAAAAACCGCTGTCAACTTCCTCTCTTCCCTGTCCAGACGGTTTTTTAGAAAAAATCACCACTTAGATAGCTTCTGTCAGTGCAGTGTTCCTGATGTTTTCCTGAGGGATGGAAGCTGGATAGGGACAAACGTGTCAGAGTAGGCAGCTAATGCACAGGTAGCACGAATGCTTCAGTTAAAAGAAACACCTCGTTGTCAGAAAAGGGATTTCAACAACACGTCTACAACCGAAATGACTGAATAGGTCGACTGACGCCAACTTCCACAACCACACATATGACTGCTGGAGAGCATCAGCGACAGGCGCACCTTCGCCGTCATGTGGTTACCGCTGCGAAACGATCAGGAAATCATTAGGTTTAGGAAAAAAAGAAACTCCTGTCCTCCGTATGTGGACTTTCTTGCTCTTTATACGACAACACCCGACCTCCTTTACTCCCGTCATAATTACTGCAGCCACTAGAGGTCGCTAATAATGACTGTGAATATGAAATGTAATAAGCTGCTTGCACAGACGACCATTACGCCGGTTTTCTGCTGATGGCGGGCAGGATTTTAAATCCACACAATTGTTTTTTTACCTTTACTGGCAGCATGTTTTACTTTGATGTCTTAATTATGTGAACGATTAACTTTCACTCATTTGCATTAACAGCATGTTTTGTTTTGTTCTCTCTCTTTAGCCTGGAAATGAAATAAACAGCCGTCTGAATATAACTCTACAGGAAAGTAAGGATGAAAATGTCCTCTTTTGTCAACTGTACCACACCTGAATGTGTTTCATTTCTGTGCTCTTTCATAAATCTCAAAATTCCACTGATTGGACAATATGAAGGGAGTAAAATCTAAATCTGATGTCCAACACGTCCAATGTCACCATTGCACATGCATCATGACGGCACACTGACTGCGTGAACACTGTTCCTCCTCCAGTGGTACCCATAACGAAGAAGCACTTTGTGTTTGGTCGTCCCCGGCTGCTGCAGCCCGGCCACAGCAGCTGCCTCCTCCACCAGGAGGGATTCATCACGACCTACAGCCACAAAATCCTGATGCCTCTGTGGGCCATCTTCACAATCGACAAGCCAGTAAGAAAGAATATTAAGTGTATGATCCTCATGCTAGAAATGTTCAAATGTTTTAAATCTGAATCCTATAAAAATACACATCGATTTTGAGGAATGATGTAGTTAAATAATAAATGCTGTCAGGACTTTGAACTGTGCACAACTTCAAGTTAATCAGATTTCTGACCGCTGATTTAAAGAATGACAATTTTCATTTCAGCTGATGATAAAACAAAATCTGCAGGAGAGCTCAGGCATAATGTTTGCATGCGTCACAGTACACAAAAAGACTTCTGGCAGCTGATGCGAAATGAGTCACGCCTACAAAAATGCAGATGCAAATGCAGGAAAACAGCCTGAAATGTAAATAAACAAATGTTTGGATGTCTGTGAGATTGGAGAAAAATGTAGTCGTAGCAGTGACAAAAGAGAAAATCTGAAACAGGAGCAGACTGCATTGACTCGTATCAAACTAAGGAATCCAGGAAATGGTTTACTACCATTTCACTAGCTGGTTAGTTTCTGGAGGATGAGATATTCAGACATTTGTATTTGCCTGGCTGGTTGTGCAGCCTTACATATCACAAATGTTCAGTTCTCCCAAATTACTGTGCATGAAAACCAACCCATAAAACAACAACAGATGTTGCTCCACAGCTTTGGTTTCCAGAGATGAGTTCTTACACAACCCGGAGACCACAGCCGCCCACAGCTGTGGCTCCTAGAGTAACAGGCTTCAGGGCCTTGGTACATGTGCACAAAGTGTCACAGGATGATATGATGGTCTGAAATTACACCTGGAGCTGATGTGTGATTGAATACAGCATGTTTCTGATGTCAGTTCTAACTAAAACATGGATGTTACCCTTCCCGTAGACCAACTTGGACCCGCTGCAGCCGGTAACTCCAAACTGTTTGAGGGCTGATGTCAGACTCCAGCCTGGCCAGAGTGCCACATGTGACGAGTACAGCGCTGCGAAGAACCTGACACACGGCTTCCTGTACCCACCCAGTATGCAAGACAGACACCCAGACACCACCCAGCCTGAGCCTGGTCCATGTGCCTCATGCACACACACACACACACACACACACACACACACACACACACACACACACGCACACACACACACACACACACACTCATTGTTGGATACTTAGCTCCTGCTGTTCAAAGGATGTGAGCACCTCATCACTTCCTCTTTCGCTGTCAGTATCTCATGCTGTCACACTTTTAACTTCCACAGAATTTCAGCCCAGCCTCCATCAGCATGTTGACACTTTGTCTTTACCCATATCAAACGCCCACGTGGCCCCACATCAACACACAACTAATTTGCAACAGTCAGTGTGTTTAGGAAGGAAACCGGATTCATGAAAAAAATATCTGGAACATTATGAAGAAGTTGATATTATCAGTAAAATGTTCACTGGCAAAGTATTTAATTTGTTTTTTGCAACATAGTATCAGCTTGTAAAATTTGCTGTGGTCGTGCTTCGGTACTTGGTTGTGGCTGAATAAAGATCCAGATCTGGAATCTTTTAAGCCAAACTATGAACCTTCTCTCACCTTAACCAACCGAAAAGATGCCTGTGAAAATGCAGTCAGGAAAACAATGCGGTGATATAGAACGAGGAGTCAGTGCTTTTAACGTGAAACATCTGCAGGTGTTGAGCTTCATTGGCAGAAAACAACAGCAAAAGAACAGCAAAGTAGATGCAACTGGAATTAATCAGTAAATGAAATGTGTGTGACTCCAATCACGGTGCAGATAAAATCACCTTCATTTGGCTTCAGTTGCCACTGAGGTCAAACATTAAACATGTTGTCTTTGTACTGTTTTGAGCTGTGCGGATGTCAAAAAGGAGGAGCAGATTCTGCTTCCTTTATGTTTTGAATGATGTTTCTGGAGTTATGAAACCAACCAACTGCTGCCTTTTGTCACAAAGAGCAGAGCAGGCTCAGATTCACGCTCAGTCAAACTGAACTGATGAGGGGATGTGGTGCAGGTGGAGAGATGGACGAGGAGCAGGGAAGGAGCTGATTGGCTGGTGAAGAGGGAACAGGGTGGGGCTAACGAGGGTGATGCAGGGCAGGTGTTTGGAGAAAGAGTAGAGGGAAGCAGCACAAAGAGATGATAAAAACCCACAAAACAACCAAACAGACAGGACTGACACGGCCATGACACCTCCAACGCAGAACAATTAGGAAAATGCATTTAAAACCGCAACGGGGTCACTTGAGCTTTTAGCCGAAACCTCAAATCTTGACTCAGAGGACAGGAAAGTGTGTCATGATCTGCCAGTCCACCTCCTCCACTTTCACGCCCTCCCTCTCCCTATGATCTCATCTCCTGCCCTGCCCGGAAAATACACTCTCACTTCATTATGTGGACTTCATTTGTGTTTTAGGGTCATTTCACAAGAATTCCTGAGGGCGAGGCGTCTTTGTCAGGAGAAGACGTGGATGGCCAATGATTGTTAATTCATTCTGTGTCAAAAGTTCAATTTCAGAAATCGGTTCAAATGCTCTGAGTCAGTTCTTCCCACACGAGCTGGTGTGAGTCTAAATTCATGCCAAGTCATGCAGAGCTGCATCACAATCTTCCAGTTGTTTGCAAATGCACCCTCTACCTTCACTCAAAAAAGCTCAAAAAACACTCTGTGGGTGTTGTTGACTTGGGAAAGAATAACCACAGGAACTCTGCTCTACTCTGGATTCTGCCATTTAAAGCTGATGGAGGACATGCATTGTGAGTTATTTTGGTCACACTGGACTGTTTTCAAGCCCGCTGAAATGCAGCTGAGTGCTTGGTCCTTAAACGGAAGCTGACGTTGAACAAAACATTTTCAGAAGGATCAAGTTTGAAACAGAACATCCCTTTAGAGAGAAAACTATTTGTTTCCAATTTTCCCAAATTTCTGTTGTGTTCCTGCAGATCTGAATGCGACAGTGGATGCAGAGTTCGACGCTCTGGTGATGAGTAACGTGGTGCCAATGTACCCCGCGTTCACCAGTAAGTTCTTGGCTAATAAATAACAAACGCAGCGAAACTCCACTGCAGCTGCTGCCTTTAATTCCATCTTTTCTCCTCTCCTCTTGCAGAGATCTGGAACTACTTTCAAAGCACCTTATTAAAGAAATACGCCGACATTTACAACGGCATTAACGTGGTGACGGGTCCCGTTTTTGATTACAACTATGACGGCCGGTACGACACTGAAGATCAGATCCAGCAGTAAGTTCAACCACTTCAACAGTTTCCTCCTTTTTGAGTTCTGGTCCCAGACGACCTCAGAGGTGCAGCTCTTCTTTTGACGATAGGACGTCTTAGAGTCAGTGTTAAAAATTTGCCTGTGTTACCCATAACCAGTCAACAATGCAACAAGCAACTAAACATATCCAGGGTTAAACTGACACTTTAAAAGGTGCAGGGTTGTTAAAACCTGGCTTTCTGCCTTCAGTAGGGGCCTGTGCTGTAAGAAACATGATGAAATGCTCCAATAAAGAACCCGATGGACTCGTTTGCCATGATTTTGAACTCATATACTCATTTCGCTGGAATGTCCACGTTTCCTTGCGGTTGCCTTTGCTGATGAATAAGATTGAATGTGCTTTTGTGTGACTCCAGGTTTATGCCCAATACGAAGATCCCCATCCCAACACATTACTTTGTGTTGCTGACCAGCTGCAAGGACTCAACACACGCTGTGACCAGCTGCGAAGGCGAGCTGCAGACCGTGTCCTTTCTGCTGCCTCATAGACCCGACAACTCGGAGAGCTGCAATGTAAGAAATCACTATGTCAGAGTTTATTCCATCGGCCCTCCTCCGCTAGCCACCTCTCGCTGGGCCAGATAAATACACTGAGAGTCTTTGTGTGGTTTCACATGAAACTGACTCCCTGTTGGCCGCCTTTCATCATGACTAGACTTGAACAAAGCAGCAGCATTTGATGAGACACAAGAGGATAAGGCAAGCCTCATCAGAGTGAAAACAATGAAGACAAACAGTAATAAACAGGGTTTGACGGTGCAGTCTGATCCTCCGTTCTGGGATCAAGGTTTGGTGCATTTTCAGTACGGCAGAGAATAACATTTCTTTTCATTTATTGTGAAAATTTGAAACATCAATGGTGGCTCATTGTCAACATGAGAACATGTCTGCCAGGTAAGGCACTCAAAAACCGCCTTTGTCCTCAGGTTCAGGCGGCGGTATCGTAGATGACGCGATTGAAGTGTTTCCAGAGACGAATCAGCCCACAGTTTGACACTAACCTTGGTCCACTTTAACTGTAATGGACCAGGAAACCATCACGCTCCTATTCAGTGGAGCAGCGGCACGACATTAGCTACAGCTACACATGCTACAGCTAATACGCAACAACTGGTGCACTGTCAACGTGCTCCAAGAAGAACTTTTGCTCTAAAATTCCTGTTCCAAGCATGCAAGTATGTGACACATGGAGACTATTTTAACAGTAATTGTTTACACCCCTAGTGATAAAGTCTCTCCATAAAACAGCCTTTAAATCACAGTCAGGACATTTTTCCATGAACAAGACTAAAATAATGATGCTCTGCTCGTGCTACACTGGCTTTCACTGCTGAATTTAGATTTCCAGAAGCTGTGTTGCTGTGATGGTACAGGTAAGGCCCTGGAGAAACTAAATTCATGTGAGTTTGTCCACTTGGAAGCATGAATGTGCTTTGTAAATTTAATGGCAATGTGCACCAGACAATGTGTGTGTGTGAAGGTCAGTGTCTGTTCTTCAAACCACATTACTGGAACATAAAGGAACAAGAAAACACCTGTACTATGCAGAAGAATATGGAAATATGACTGAATTAGCATTTAATGAGTTTCCAAATGTGTTCCAGTGAAGATGCTCAGTCGATTTTATCGTAATGGTCCATAAGATTTGATGATTCTAGAGACAGAGTGTCAGGGGATCACTGACAATGTTGAGATAAATCATCTGGAGACCACAAATACCCTCAGCAAGTTTCCTGGAAATGAAAAATAACTGATCACCAAAGTGTGGTAGAGTGAAGGTCAGAGAGTGACCAGAATCACATGGACTCATCCTCTGGGGACCATGAGAGCCTGGAGCAGGTTTTCTGGTGATCTGATAGGTAGTTTTTGAAGAAAGCCACCCTGGCAGGTGCTGTATTACAGCCTCCGCTATTGTTGAAGAAGCAACAGAAGGCAGAAAAAAATACTTTCATCATCAGAAACTTTCCTTTTCTCTGCTTCGCTTTATTCAAGCCGTCAGCTTCCCAATGATTTTTGTCACTCTCTGTTCTGCATCCACAGAGTGCACTAGCTGAATCTCAGTGGGTTGAAGATCACATGTGGTTCCATAAATCACGGGTCAGAGACATTGAATGGATTGCAGGATTGGACTTTTACCAGGGCAGCAAACGACCAATCCCAGAGCTGCTGAAGCTGAAGACCCGCCCCACATCCGCCATTGAGAGAATACCATAAGATTTCCACAAATTATCACCAAGACTAATGTTCAGTGTCTGTAAGAGCATTGTGAGCAGGTAGTCTTTGATTGTGTTATCACTGGACTGAAGGCGTCGATCAGCCAACCGTGTTTATTTATTTACTTTCAATTTTCAGCTGTGAATTTGATTTTTGTCTTGTTGAATCTCTTTTTCCTCTTGGGTGTTTTTCTCTGTTATCTGTTATTTCATGGAACAGTATCTGACGATCAAATGCTTCTTTTCTGTCCGACATTTTTAGGCCCTTTTGTCAGTGTGTTGTACCAAGAATTATTCAAGAAATTCAAGAAATATCCCTGTTGAATTGTTTCAAATATATTTTTCATATCTCTGATGAGCACAATTAAATTCAGCTTCACCGCACTGGAGGTGACACAAGTTTCAGATATATAATTTTCTGAATATGACTATAATTTTCCCCTGGTCGTCCACGCCCTGCCTGCAGTGGCTTTATGCCCATCCAGAAGGCCACTCCCAGTTTGAGAACCACTGGTTTAAAGGGTGGTGCCAGTAAACTCAATTATATGTGGTTTTTGGAAAATGTCAGTGTATGTGGGATGAGACCAAGTTGAAGTGAATGCCTCCCTGCAGGTGGAAGAGTTACTCCTCTTCGCAGGTTCCTGTCTTTTCTGGCTGATTTACTCCTCGTATATGAAACCACAACCGTAGGTGGTCTGCTGACACCAAACACACACCGTGGTGCTGATGCTAAGTTTAAACACACATGGAAACTTCTGGGAAAATACAGGAAAGGATCCAAGATGATGCATTCAGGGGTAAAAGGGAATTTTCTGCTTAATGGCTAGGGGAAAGATTTATTTAATCATTCATTCTCAAATGAGATGAATCATCCGAACACTTTAAGATCATTTCAAAGAGTTTATTGTGGGACTTTCCATCAGTGTCTAATTGTTCATGTTACATGTCTGTGAGAAGTTTATTTCCAGGGCAGTCTGTGTAAGATATTACTGCATCTACACAGTTTCTCTTTGCATTTAAAAACAACTGCTAACGGACGCACAGGACAAATGATTACAGTGATACTTTCAGCATGTCATTTGGGGAAATTAGTTTATTATAGTTTAGTTTATTATAATTGATTAATTATGTCGGGATGCCAATCATCATCGCTGGCTGGAGCGAGCGGAGAACACGACTTTCACGCTTGCGTTCACATCCTGTGTCCAGTTAAGGCTGTTTACACAATGGACACTTTGGTTAAAGGTCAGGGGAAAATCCCGTTTTGGTTAAATGTTAAACACGTCATATCTTGTGTTTCAAGCCAGTGCACTCTGTATTAAACCATGACGCTGCCAGTGTCCAGTCAGTCTTGCTGGAAAATGAACTCAGCTGTCTCTGTCAACGGTTTGCATCTTTTTCTACATCTCCTTTTATTCTTGCTATCTATAACAACTACATTTCCCCGGCCTGAGATCAATAAAGTTTTATCTTACCTCATCTTCGATTGACTACAACATGGATCCCTTTTAAAAAGCTGTATTTGTAATGCCGGTTTTATTGGATTGTCAGTGAACATCACATTCGGTAACAATGTTTTCAGGCTTGTCAGATCTGTTCATTAATACCATGTCCTCATTTTACAGTATTGTGTTTCCTTTAAAACGGATTTACTGTTGGATTAAGTTGTAGGAGCGTCCAGCTGCTGTCCTTTCAGCACCTCAGCAGCTGACTGAGCAGCTTGTTGTGCAGCTGGAGTGGCAGATCGAACACTTACACACTGCTGATGTCTGTAATCCAGCGCCGGACCAGGTCACTAAAATCCTGCATTACGGTTATAAATCACCAGCTTTTGGCTTGGGCTTCTCTGCTCTTGTGTTTTTTTTTTTTTTAATTTCATTTCATTTTTAAGGTTTGACTTGTTTTGGGAGAAGGTGAGTCAAGTTCACACATTCTGGATACGCAGGATGTTTTACATGCAGGGATTGTAGTGTATTCTGATTTAAGTCTTGTTTATATGATCTTAAATTGGTTTTAAACGCAGATAAAACCAAGCTCGTGGTTTTCTCTCATACAAAGGTGCTACCACAGAGTATTACAAAAAAAATAACATCCAAAGGAAAACCTATAGAGCAGGTTTTAAATTACAAGTACTTGGGTTTTATCCTAGATCAGGAGCTCTCGTTTAAAGCACATTTAAATAATCTTGTCAGTAAGCTTCGGGTGAAGCTTGGGTTCTTTTTAGAAATAGAACCTGTTTCTCTCTCAAGGTCAGAAAGAAATTAGTGACAGCAACCTTCTTACCCATCCTTGACTATGGGGATGTGCTTTATCTAAGTGCATCATCCAAATGTCTCCAATCATTGGACACTGTTTTTCATTCAGCACTGGCTGCAGTCGTCTCACCCACCATTGTGAATTGTACTTGAAATCAAACTTGCCTTCTCTGAGTGCTCGCAGCTATGCACACTGGCTGACCCTTATCTTTAAGACTCTTTTAGGCTTGATTCCCCCTTATTTGTGCACTTTACTGCAGAAAACAAGCAGTTGCCATGCCTTGCGCTCTTGTACTTCATTAGTTTTTTCTGTTCCTAGGGTACGGACAGAATTTGGAAAAAGAGCTTTTAGCTTTGCTGCCCCGTCTGCGTGGAACACTCTACAGGCCGAACTGAAGCTTTCTGAACTTATTCCACTTGCAGCTTTCTGTTCTATCCTGAGGGATAGACAGCGAGAGACCATTGAACAGTGCTTGTGTTTTAAATCGTAAAATGTTGTTTGTTGTTGTTGTTGTCAAAGCTCCTGCACTTGAAAACACTACTGCATGTCTAAAATTGTATGTTTTATTCTATACCATCACTTCCTTGTAACTGCTCTTATGACATGTGCTGCAGACCTCTTGGCCAGGTCACCCTTGATCCTGATCTCAATGGGTTTTTATCTGGTTAAATGAAGGTTCAGAGGAGAAAGAATAATAATGAGGGTTTATTTTAGCCTCGCCTTGTTGTTTGACTCGGCGGCTGCAGCTGTAAATCTCATGTTGTTGTCATGTTAGGTGGGGCCACAGCGGGTGCTCTCATGACACTGTGTTCCCAGCAGCGTGGCTCATGTCGCTCTCATCACGACAGTCATGTTGGTTCTGCTTTGGAAGATTTGCTTTGACTGGACATGTGGCTCAGACTGTGGCTGTAAAAGGAAAACCAAAAGCAGAGTCCTGAACTGTGGCTTCAGTCAGTGACTCTCGCTGTGAGCCGCTCGGTATTCCCCCAGTTCAAAAGCAAAGAGGGAGATGACATAGATTTGTAAAAACAGCTGGCTGTCCAAACACAGACAATGAGACCAAACATGAGTCAGATGTGAGAGGGGATGAAGGGAATAAAGACCCCCCCCCTCGCTGAGTGGCGTATTGATAAAGGCACGGCGCTGTCCCTGGTGCTGAAGCTGCAGACAGATTAGTGCCTTTTCTCTCAGTCCCTTCTGTCAGCTTCATGTTGGATCTAAAACTCTCTAAACTACACATGTAAACACTCAGTTCTCTGCTCTGTTATAACCTACATTCTCTTCAGAGCGGCGTCACCTTCATGATCAAAGTCACATGCAGCAACATGAAACCACGGAGGAGTGAGAGGATCATAGACGCACTGCTTCCTGTTAGCCTTCACGCATCGAAATGACTGAATGTGAGCTAACTATTCCTTTTTTTTTTTAGCTAAATGTACTTTAAAAAGTCCCCATTATGAACAATTTCCACTTCCAGAGTGCTTTAATATTCCATCTTGCACACTGTGAATTACTGACGTCAAGCATCACCTCAGACTCTGTAAACTGGGTTTTGAATTCGCCGTAATGATTTTCTTCTTTAGGCCTTGAAGCCGATCACCCATGGGCCTTCCCACACTGGCTCTCTCACAGACCTGTTTATTGACTCAGTGTCTTCGTGCAGGAAAAGGATGTTTCCTTCCTCAGACTTCTCATTACCTCACAGTCACTGGTACAGTTTGGCCTTTACTGACTGCAGTGCGTCTGGCCAACGCACACAAACTGCTCACGCAACATCCATAAAACTCAAAGTGAAGTCGACCACACGGCGTCAGTGATTACACAGTGAGGTCAAGCGCAGAGAGACGAATGACACGAGTAGTAAATACTCAGATAAATGGGTATTTCTTAGAAAGCCTGGGATCTATTTTACGGCTCCACTCGTGGGGTGTTTATTTGGAAATGATGTCAGACAGTTTATTGAGTCTCAGCTATAAATAGCTCTTTTTCCATTGCATTGAAACCTTTCAGACTGTGTTTCCCAGGATGTTTACTTTGACTTGCCATTACCCACCCTAAACCTTTTTTTTTTTTTTTTTTTTTTTTTACAGTAGAAACGTACAAATGTGTAACGGCTCAGACAAAATTGGTCAAATCTGGTGCAGCTGGTCTGAGGAAGCGCAAATATGGAAACAACAGCAAACAGCTCTCAGACACACGTGACTCGATCACAGCACGGTCAAATTGTTCCCACACTGCTCCTCGTTAAAGTAGTCCCTTATGAGCTGGGTGGATGGTTTTTGGCTGCTGTTGAGCTTTATAATTAAATTTAGTGTTTTAGCTCTAAATGCACAATTTTTGGTAAAAAAAAAAAAAGCTTTTGTCTTCAGCCGCAGTGTCCACGTGTCTCTGGGAGTCTGGTTAACTGAGCTTGACTTGATTTGACCTCGGATCCTAATAACTGGCACTATGATGAGCGGACGTGTTCGGTTTCGAGTGAAATACTTTGAATACTGTGAAATTTGGTTCAAATACTTGAAGCTTACTGACTTTGGAGGTCTCCTGTCATTTCCTTGAGCGCCACCAGAGGGTTGACACTGAAATATCTCAAGAAATACATGATGTATTCCCATGAAATTTGAGTTTTGGTTCGAGGGGGAACATGTGTTTTCTCATCTGTGTTCAACTTGAAACCCAGCTGTGAGTATTTGCACATATCTGGCTCAGTTATACTCACAGTCATCCACAAAGCACAAAGTGTTCCCTCCAGACTGCCTGCTCACTTATGTAATTGATTGCTTCTGTAAGACGCCCAGTGATTCAGCTGGAGGAGAGCGGCGGGAAAAGTGAAAGCGGCTGCGAGCTGGAGGGAAACTGTGAAGAGGATACAGGAGAGAAAACAAGTCCTCACACTCCCCTTTTTTCTCAGGAACAAACAACTTTCACAACACGTGGAAATAAAGCAAACTGATATTTGTTTATGATAGCAGAAACATTGTTACCACAGTTACAGACTGCAACAGAAAGTGAGTGAGATAAGTGCTCGAATAAATCTCATCTCCAGAGCGTCTTCAGAGTGAAAACATGCTGTCAGATTTCTTCAGGTTTTTTTGTCATTCTTTATTTGGATCTTCCCGAGCTGTTACCATTGCAACAACTCCTCTGGGGTCATAGGCAGAGGCCCCCGAAACGTCTGTGATGCATCCTCCAAAATGCTGTAGGATGCAAGAAAAAAATGGTACAGACCATGGAAGAAAAGTTGTGCAGCCAGTTTAAATTCTCTTAAAGTTTCCTCTCAAACGTATTTTTAATCGCTTGGCGTGCAAACGTGCTGGCAGTGATAATGCTAACAGGTATATGTTTTACCATGTTCACCATCTTAGTGTGCCGTGTTAGCGTGCTAACGGTGGCTAAGCCGCACAAACACAAATAGGGACGTGCAGGTATTTGGTCCTAAACCAAAGTTGTAGCTCATGTTATCAGAGTCGTCTTTAGGTCATATTTATTTGATTTTCATCACACACAGTCCTTTTTCTCCTTGTAGTTCACCTCCTATTTTTTTTGCATTTGCCAAGAATCTAAGCTCCTTGCGGCTGATCATGTATACACATACATTATTCCGCTTCATCTGGGCACCTTATCTGCTTCAGTCCAGTCACACTGGAAAAGTCCAAGGAGTCACATTTGAAGGTCGACAAACAGATTAAACTCAGTCGAATGGCGCTCTGATCAGATCCACATTGTCTTCAAACTCAGAGCAGATTTCTGTGAGTCACACAGACCCCACATGCACCCTGAGGGTTTAACAGAGGACTCTGTGCTTTTATTGTTTCTGCCGTGCAGCCCTGCAAATAATGAGCACTTCTCCTGGAGTTTTTAAAGCTCTGCAGCCGACGATGCTTCATCTCACATCCACAACATCGACCTCAAAGGGCTGAGCGGATCAGAGCTGAAGCTGTCAGTCAACAGATGGACAGAATCTGAAGCCTCCGTTTTCTCCTTCTTATGTAAAGGATATCACTTATTTTCTAGGAGGGAATTTCAAATTAAAGGCTCAAATGATATTTCATAAACATTTCCTGTTCGTTAAGACTGCGTGGAAAAAAAAAAAGCTTGTTAATTTTCAGTGGAAGTTTCTTTTAACTCATAATCTTCAGCACAATGAAACATTTTACCAGATCAAATTTTCCCTTATGAGGCACAAAAACCATTGATGGTCTATAACCTCACCAGAGACATATTCTGATCACTCAAGAGGACATAAAGAGTCTAAACATGTCATCTGCGGCACCTTTAGTTCATCAAGCTTTTCTCTCAAACCCACTTCAGGTATTTTCTAGCTCTTTCATGCACCTGTGGAGAAAAGCAGTGATGTCTTTTGTCCACTAGATGTCAGCAGTCCTCCGGTCACAGTGATCAGTGACGTCGACGCAGGTGGACGTGGACGGCAGGACAGTTAAAGACAGCATCTTTGTTAAAGCGCACCAAGAGGACACAGTACAGAGGGAGCCGTAGCTCCTGTTACTCCTGCCCGCTCCTCCTTTCTCCCTGCTCCATGTTTGTTCCCAGCCTCCGCCCACAGCTTTGACCAAATAATCCTCTTTTTGACTCCTTCTGTTCTGTGGAAGTCCTGCTTTTAGTCCTGGTCTGAGTCCAGAAGCTTTACCAGTGTCACGTCTGATATTAAAATGAAAAGAGAGGAGACCAGTTTCAGGAGGGCTCGAGATGAGGAGTCATTTTATTTTGGGTATGCTAATTATTTTATCTAAAAGGGTTAAATAAGACAAACCGGTGTGTTTTAAAGAGAAATGATAACATCAACCATCATCATCTTCATTTCTAAAACACTTTTCAAAAACAAAGCTACAAATTAAAGTCAATCTATTATAATATTATTAGATTTTATGCTAAAAACACATCAAACCAATGCCAGTGTGTAATAAAAAAGAAACAGAAATAAAGACAGGATTCACATCAAATGAAATTTAACATTTAAAAAACGAAAAAACACGAAATATTTTTCATTTTCAATGTTGTTTGCCTTCACGTCTTGCAACAACATTAAAAAAAAACCTTCTCTGTCTGTTTTGCTTTCTTTTCACAAACGTGCAGAGATGACACAAACCTGTTTCTGAAGGATCGTTATTAGCCTCGTGTAAGTTCTGACTCCTCATTCAGATGAAACCAGGTGTGATTATGGAGCAAAGCTGGGCGCTACGACTGGATTTACTGGAATTTCGGGATTTAAACGACAGCCTAACAGAATAATTGTGTGTGTGTGTGTGTGTGTGTGTGTGTGTGTGTGTGTGTGTGTGTGTGTGTGTGTGTGCGTGTGTGTGTGTGTGTGTGTCAAGGTGGCTCAACATCACATTACATTGAATCTTAACCTGGCAGAACCTCTTTTCTTGCACTTCACAGTGTTTGGGATGCAGAGCTCATCAGCTGACAGATGAGACATTTCTGAATGGACTGAATGGAAAGCACCTTCGGGACAGCGCCCTCCAGTGGCAGCAGCGCGGTTTACAGCAAAGCAACTCCAGGTGAAAACGTACATGAAGACACAATAGAGACAAAGACATGAACAAACATGAGGTAGATGTTCTACACAGACGGAGCAGGATTTGTCCTACATACAGACAGATTACTACTGAACACCTTTGGGAAATGTTATATTTAATCTGCTTTTATTGTCATTATTTCTTGATATAAAATCTTTAAAACGAATCTTGAAACTCATGTATCTCACACATTCACTGAAATCACCGTCTCCTCCTCAGTGGATGAGTTAGGTGTCAGCTGCTGTTCTTCGGGTTTGTAGTCGAGGAATCCTGCACGTCTGACGCGTCAGGACGCACACGTAACGAACGATGACCTTGCATCCAGAGCTTCTGTTAACTCCACAAGCTGTTAACAAAGAGGAGGGATGACTCCTAAATGCCGCTGTCATCATCAGGCCACGACATTCCTTAGAAATGCAAAGCTTTTCTTCTGATTGATTGATAGGACTGAGGGGCGTCGGAGCTGCTAATAAATAGAGCTGAGGAGGTTTGAGAGGACCATCCTCCTGACAGTCGGCTGCAGCCCTCATCAGACACCGTTTACGATGGTAGGTGAGGAGGCGGCGGCTGGACATGCAGAGACATCTCACTGCAGACATGTCTGTCGGCAGTTCAGGGACACTTTCCTCCTCACACAGCTGTGACCTGACTGCATGTCTCAGCTGTCTCTTTTTGAGTTATTTCATGTTTTCTGGTGATATTCTTGAGGGATTTTCAGACCAGCATTCACCTGATTCACAGAAATTCTTAGAATTCTTAAAATGTATTTTTTTGTTTAAGTAACTGGTGGAAATTGAGAGAAATTACAAGGATTTGCTGAATTTTCGTTCATTTTCGGTGTTTTCTGGCTCACCTGCTCCAGGTGTCACACCGCCCTTGTTTTCCTTCCACTTTTTCTCCTTCACTTCCTTGTATGTCTTAATGTTACTCGTGGCTCTTCATATAACACGGTATTTCATCTCATTTCTCTCTTTTTTCCTCCCTCTCTCCAGATGTTGGTATCGTTCCTCCTGGTGCTGCTGCTGTCAACGCGCGCCGCTTTAGCTGAAGGCGTCGCGCCGGAGTGCGACCGCTGCCCACCTGGAACCTACCTGCGCGCGCGCTGCACGCCGACGGAGAAGAGCGACTGCGCGCCGTGTCCTGCGGGCTCGTTCACGGAGCTGTGGAATTACATCGGGAAGTGTCTGCGCTGCGGGGTGTGCGGACAGAACCAGAGGGTGAAGACGGCGTGCACCGCCAGCAGCGACAGCCAGTGCGAGTGCCAGCAGGGATATTACTACAAGAAGAAGTACGACTTGTGCCTCCCCCACAGCGAGTGTCCCCCCGGACAAGAAGTGCTGACCCTAGGTAGGCTGCTGATCCCCGGGTTAAAGGTCCGGGTCGGGAGGGAGGGCCGCAGGTCGCCATTAGAACCGATGTTATTATGTAGGAACAAACTGAATGTACTGATGGACTGCTCTTAAAATGCTTTCTTGATTTGACCAGTATTTTGGTACAAAGATAAATGTCTGAATGTGTCGTTCAGACGTGTGGAAGCTGCACACGATCAGTCTTTTAAAGCCCAAAGGGATCAAGACATTTCTAACTGTATGTTGAAGACTTCTTTTAGAAAATATCCACCAAAACCTGTTTCCTTTTCTCAAATTTAATTCATATCAGTTCATAAGCTCCAACGTCTGAACTCAGTACTCAGTGGCACTATTACGTTTGTTATTGATGTTTGGACATTTTAAAGGTAGTTCCACTAGTTTCATTAGAAGCAAATGGACGTGACCACACTCCATCAGAGCAGGTTGAGACTGAGAGGAGAGACATGTTTCAGACTGGGGGTGACCGCCCCACAGAGCCCGACAGCAGCTGCATCTACATTTACTGTGTTTACAAATTCGGGTCCCGCAGAGACAAAAATCTGTGGCATGATGCTGCTTATTGAGCCCACTTATGCACCAGCAACGAGTTTAATGTGATGGAAAGTTAACTTTGGGCTGCCTCTCTTGCAGGATATTAAGATGCCCTACATTACTATTGCTCTGCTGCTGGTTTTGGTCAGTTGGGTTTTGTTTGGAAATGCATACATTTCGGTTGTTGGATGGAAGGAAAGGCTCTGTGGAGCGACAATCAAAGCAGATGTTTCATCGCATTAAGAGGTCGTCTTTGCTACCAATGAGGACAACATGTGTGGTTCTCATCCTTCATCTAAAACAAATGCATGTGTGTCCTCCAGGTACAGCTGATGAGGACACTGTGTGCAAGGTTTGTCCCAACGGCACCTTCTCGGACACCTTCTCACCTCACAAGAACTGCACGGAGCACAAAAGCTGCGAGGCTGCAGGGCTGCAGCTCCTGCTGAAGGGCTCCACCTGGCACGACAGCGTGTGCGTGAGCTGCCAGGACCACAGTCTGAAAGGTGAGACCGTCCAAGGAAAGAGGACGGGAGGAGAAGCACGTCATGTTGTTGTTGGCTCCGTTTGTGGTTTGGTTGTAGATGTTTCCAGAGCAACACATTCGCTCTGAAAATAAATATCCTAATTTAAAGGAAGCTGCTGATTAGTCACTTAATTTCCTAAGAAAAGGTGCATTGCTGTGTGGTGTCTGCAACCTGAATTCCAAGGTGTAGTTTTCAATACACCAGCTTTCAGTGCCTGTTGAAGATCCGTGTGGTCATGTAGTTACAAATAGGAACAGTTTCAAACACCTTCTGACAGCCAAGATTTGAAATGTTACTATGAAATGTATTAAACCTGCGGACGTGTGGTCATTAAAATCGTTCTGCTCCGTGCAAAGCTAACAGTCCTATCAGCTGTCACTGCCTTGCTCTCAGACCAATGCTTTTACATGTTTCCTCATCAGCTGCTGATTATCTTTCTTCTCTCATCGTTTCTTGCAGACGGAGCTGACTACCTCAAAGAAATCATCCCGGCTTTCTTCGCCCACCAGAAAATCCACATCAGGCGCCTGCGCCGGATCGTGCACAAGCTCCCATCTGAGGACTGCAAAAGACAGGGGAAAAAATCAGGACTTAGCCTCTCAGATCTTCACAAACGGATCAACGCTTGGGTCTCTTCTGCCACAGCGACGCAGATTCGGCAGCTTCCAGCGATACTGACAAAAACAGGAGCAGACGGCGCTGGTGAGAGGCTACAGAACAAGCTGCAGAGAATCGACTCTCGTCTGCCCGAGCTGTGTGCTTTTGGGAATGAGGTGGATGTGGTTTTAAGGTTAGGGTAGGCTGAAGCAGAAAATATCCTGTTACAGGTAGGATTGGTCCAGTGTCCACTTAAAAATGCTGCCCTGTTCGAGATGCACTACAAATACAGGCTTTAGTACTTTTTGCATAAGTTAAAGGAGAATACCAGACAATTAAAGCAGCAGGTCATTTACCTTCAGTGCATTCCAGCTTTTTGTTGATTTTTCCTCTTAGAATCGACCAAACGATCCAAACTTGATTGTATCACCTAGCTTGAAATGACCTGCAAAAACCTGCAATTGAAAAGGAAAAGTAATAAATGTTATAATAAACTTTGCACGGCAACATCTTTTGAAGGATACTTCATTTCAGGTCAGGAGTAATGTGATGTAATACAGAGAAAAAAGAAAGAAAAGTATGTTCACGCTCAAAGAATCTGTAGTTTTTATTCTCAGGAATACATTCCTCACAGATGTGCTGATTAAAGTACATTTATGAGATCATATGTGCACCTTTTGGTATGTAATTCATGCAAATTTCTATGTTAAAGAGTACAAAGATACTACTGTATGTCGCCCCTGGGTTTGCAAAACATACAGGAGTGAAAACAGAACCTGAAAACCTGCACAAATGACACTTAAACCGAGACAAAAAATGCAGGTATTACCCTTTAAAGTATAATAAGTGTTGGCCTACAGTTTATCTACCTCTTCCTATGTCTGCAGTTGAACACCTTCATGGCACCTGTCCTGCTAAGTCCCGAGGTTTGTGTAACTCTCCATATGTGAGCTTAATTTATTTAGCTATTTATAGGAAGGAGGTTAGTGGTGTTCTGCGAGGGTGGGGGGGGTGGAGCTCTTGTGTTTGCCATTCATTATTTTTATACGTAAAGAATGAACAGATTTGTGTTGTTGGAGCATGTGTGACTACTTTGAATGACACTCAAATAAAAATGACCACAAATGCAATCAACGGTAATTGTTTTTTATATATTTGAATTTTATCCCTAAAAAGCTGAAACAAGCAGGACATAGATCATGTTTGATGGACGTTATTCATTAATCCACAAGTCAAAAGAGGAAGGGCCTGTATTTTTGTAGATTTAACATTATTGGAAATATTGAGGATCTATCTCAGACAGACAGATTCAACCATGAAAAACACAGCAGAGATGAAACATTAAATGTGACACATAAAAATATCTTTAGAAAAAAACCCAAAATACTTCACCGCTGCAGACTTCAGCTCAGCATTCAATACCATCAGCGCCACCAGATGATCAGGACACTCCACCTGAAGTTGTTGAAATGGTGGAGAGCCACAAATATCTCGGACTCACCCTGGACAATAAACACACAAGACATCTATGAACGCTGCCAACAAATAATCTCCTTCATCTGTGAACTCAAAGCGCTTTCAGTTTCCCTCCACCTTCAGCTGCTACTGAAAGCATAGTTCAACCCATCCTCCTCCACTGCTCCTCCTGCGTCTTGAATATGCTGTCAGCCCCCTATATTGTTGGATTGATGTCGGCATCTGTCCAGTTTGATGTATTTTTGTATTCTTGAGGCAGAAGGTGGAAACAATTTTCCTTGCAAAAGGACAAATAAATCTAAATCTATAGGAATCCTGAATGAATGGACTGATGTCCCTCATGAACAGATGGAACAGCTGATCAGACGAACTCTCCTGCCATGTATCTTCAGTCAGTCTCAGAGACTCTACACTCAGTTTGGAAAAGGCCAAAAATGAACACAGTCCTTGTTCACACTGCCAGCCCAAATGCAATTTTCATATCCAGACTGATTTTAGAGAGTCTGGACAGCAAAAGAAAAACACATGAAATGTCTTCGGTGGTTTGAAATGTGGTTCCAAGCAGATTTCGTCTCAGTCCAGACGCTCTGGATTGGATGTCAAATTGAATTCCCGAGGTGGACATCCAATCCGAAGTGAGGGGCGTGCATCAGAGCGTCTGCACCGCGACTCGACGAGGCGAGACGATGGACCTGAACACACAAATCTGATCAGTATGGACCCGCAGCCTATTTGGTATCAATCCCAATCAGCCCCCAATGCACCTCTCCACTGATAACAGCAAGGAGTTTATCACCTTTTAATCATAAATTCAAGGTATTAGATTGACCATTACAGCCCAAAAGAAGCACTTTAAAATGCATTATGTTAAGCACTTTGAGCAGCCTTGAATAAATATCTTGGAACGTTTTGGGACAGAGATTCAAACATTAGGAAAATTGTATCTTCCATTATATTTCTAAATAATTGTTCACTTGATTAAACAACAAAGTAACAAGTGGTCAACGTGCATTTTCACATATGAATCGAGCTGAAAAGTCAGTTGAATAAAAACAAGCAATAAACAACATGATGGCTCAAAATGTTTCTCTGCGATTATGGAAATGTCTCTAAGTCACCTGGAGGTGAAGTGTGTGACCTGAGACTGTTTGTGCTACATGAGTAATGATGCTGTAGAACTGTAATGGGTGGAAAAGCCCTTTATGTCTCTGAAAACCACAACAAAGCTGAAGATGTGGGAGGTAAGCGCCTCTCTGAGGTTCAGTGTCAGCGTCTCACTGAACTCCAGACAACTTTGTCACAAAAATGTGTGGAAAAACTGGTCAATGTGACATTTCACTATGTGTCACATGTCTGTGATATGGCTGAGGTTCCTCCCTGAACGCAGCTACAGACGAACAAGCTCGTGATCCACTGACATTAGCAATATTTCCTCTGCCATTTAAAGCTGCAGCTGGTTAACTTCCTCAGAGAGCTACGGGTGAGAAGCTCGGTCATCCGTGAGGGACTCGGAGTAAAGCCGCTGCTCTTTTGCATTGAAAGGAGCCAGTTGAGGTGGTTCGGGCATCTGGTAAAGATGCCCCCTGGACGCCTCCCCAGGGAGGTGTTCCAGGCATGTCCAGCTGGGAGGAGACCACGGGGAAGACCCAGGACTAGGTGGAGAGATTATATCTCCACACTGGCCTGGGAACGCCTCGGGATCCCCCAGTCAGAGCTGGTTAATGTGGCCCGGGAAAGGGAAGTTTGGGGTCCCCTGCTTAAGCTGTTGCCCCCGCGACCCGACCCCAGATAAGCAGTTGAAGATGAGATGAGATGAGATGAGATGAGAGAGCTACGATCGTGGAATGAGGTGGTTTTAAGTCATGTTGTGCAGAAAAAAACACTAATTAGTGAGGAAGAGACAGTTTTAGAGAAGGTGCACTGTAAAAACGTGCAGCCTGCACCATCAGGCATTAAAAAAACATCTTCACTAATAACTGAGTTAAGATAATTTTCCATAAACTAGAATCTCAAAATGTGCAAAATGAGGAAGACCTCAGATCTCAGCCATGGCCAGCTCTCACCGCTCCATGTGTAATGGGATGTTCTCAGGTGCTGATGCAGAGGCCTCTGATGCAGAATTTGATTTATGGCTCTGTGTTGAATTTCCGCCGCCACTGTAACACCAGATGAAAAGCTGATTTTCGAGTCAGTGGTTCAGGTTCAGATTCGGGTTATGGTTAAGATAAGGCTCCAGGAAACGAGTCTTCATTCATGTAATGTCCTCAAAAGTGAGTGCTTTAGTGCCATAAAGCTCAGATAGTGTTTCAAATTTCTTATAATGATCAACCTGAAGGGGATTTTGTGCAGCGTAGACCAAACAATGTGGAGGAAGAGGATGTGTCACCTTCAGACCGACAGAATCTGATTCTTCATTTAAGGCTGAATGTCCACTGTTATCTCACACACTGAGACAAAGCAAGGCCACAGCACAATGAGAGAGTCACCACAGGCTGATGTAGGCTGCTTTCTTATCTTTTATGCCCCGTTAATCACAAACTGGAAAGTACATTCTGTCATGTTTTGAATAAGTCCTGTCACTGTGAATGTAAAGTGTGGTGTTTGTTGATGGTTTCGTATTTCACTGGAGACCTTCAGTCTCCCAACTCAAACCCGAACCCTAACCTTTGGATCTCTCCACTGTGACCACCGACACTTACCTCACTCACTAAGTTTGCCAGTTGAAAGAGTCCTGGATAAAATATAGACATGCATACAACACAGCGGACTCACGCTGGGAAAGAAACACCACAATTCACGCTTAACATAGACTAGAAAATACAACATGGACAAAGTAAATGGGGAAATGATTACGTTTGTACGTTTTTTGACCCTCCTTCTCATCCGACGTGAACATAAATCCAAATACACTCCACTTCAGCGTCTAACTGTACGAGTATCAGTCAAGAATTTCTCATATAATTATATATGTGTTTTGTCTGCTCAGGTGTTTACGTGCTGATTATAGTAGCATGTATTTTCATGCAACCTTAGTTCAACGATATTTCAACCTGACACCGTTTGAAAGCTCTGGATACATGCAGTTTGCAAACGGTACCAGGCTCACGGATAACTGCTCCTCGCAGTTTGTAGATACATTTTCAGGTCTTCTCACATGCCTATACATGGGTCACAAGTGTTTAAAGTATATGGAGGTTAACAGAGGACCACGAGTGAAGTGAAACAAGATGAGCTCAACACCCTGAAACCTCTGACAAGCATGTTCCTGAACATGCAAATTAGCCTCGACTGAGTAAGACAGAAACTTTGACTAATACAGCTGTGATGATAACAAGGGTGATGAACGACAAAACATGTGGAGGAAGCAAACAGGTGTGGATCAACTCCCCTGGTGGAGGAGTTGCTCTGTGAAAGCCAAACAAAACAGCCTGCTGTGTTCCGCCAGGGGCCTGTGAAAAGAGGCCTGTTGTCTGGACCAGGAAACAGCAGGCTGAGGGGGAATCCACCTGCAGCTTCACGTCACAGTTACTGTGAACCCAGCAGCTCCCTGTGATGTAAGTAGTAAAGTGGTTATTACTACAACATGCACACTTCCTATTTCTCGAGGCCATCGATGACTACCAGTCAAGTGTGAAACTGCCAATCAGGAAGCACTTCACAATGACAGAATGTGTTTTGCCATTCAGGTGAGTCACACTGTGAAATAACGCATCGTCATCCTTACAGCTCGTCCTCTCAAGACATTCCAGTCATGATGAATGGAACCGGGACTGACTGCGGTGTTACAGGCCTCCTTTGACTAAATACACGGAAAAATCTAATTTTAGTAACACGGGTGATAAAACGTGCCCACGCTGATCTGACACAATAACAAAGATGGGAACATTAAAATGGAACAAAGCTGACATCCATAAAATCCCTGCACCATAAGCATCCACCGCACTGACCTCCATCACACGGGACTGGTCGGACGCGGGGACAAAGGCTCAGTCTAGTTATCAGGCCAATGGAGTCCAAGGAAAGAAAGAAAGAGCATGGAAGGAATCAAACAGTCAATGAAATAACTCCTGCTGACACAGTTCGAAGCCACGGTACAGTGTGTTTCTGTGTAAAAAAAACAAAAACAAAAACAAAAACAACCGCCTGTTGATCTCGTGAGAAAGAATCTAATGTGGAGACAGAACAACAGCGTCAGTGGGAAACTCAACACCAGCGATTTCTTAATTAGAGGTTTTCTTCTGCCTCAAGGCTTTCAGACCGCAGAGGGTGTTTGCATCTAACGTGAGACGATGAATCAACCAGGATGACAGAATATTATAGCCTCAGTACTTACAACAGGTAATAACCCCCTTTACATAGCATAAAGTCAGGCATGAAGTTATTTTTAAACAAAACGAGGCTCACAAACTGATTTTAAATAAGGAAGTAAATGTAAAAATAAAGAGATTGAAAATGTCACAAACTGGTTTGTAAAAGCTACAAATAAAAAAATGATCAAATCAAAATGACCGAAGGAGCTCAGAGCTAAACATAGTTTTAACTGTTAGCTTAAAGCTGTATTCTGACAACACGTGTGTGACGTGTTTCTTGTTTCTGTCCGTTGAGCCGCTCAGAAATTTTTAGAGATGAGTCGCTGACGGTCGATGTTGCAGGATTGTTTTCATAGTAACCGTTCGATGTTTTTAAGTGATTCTGATTAAAAAAGTCAAATTGAGTCAGATTCAGTTTTCTTCCCTGAGGGCCCGATGACACACCCTGTGTTGCATTTAAACTGAGCCACCTTGGAAAACTACAGATCACGGACAGGAACTCCACTTGAGCAACGTGGCACTAGCTGCTTTGCTGAAGTGCTAACCCCGACTTTCTGTTTCTCGTTTTTACCTTGATTTTTGCCATTTATTGACTTTCAGATTGCAAATAAGTTCCTCGTTCGCACAATTCTACAGGAAGCTGTTCTCGTCCACCCAGCAGCCAGTTACAGGAACTGGGCCTTTTCAGTGGAACCTCCTGAAGCGTGATGCTTTGAGGAGTCACTGTCCCTTAGTTCACTCACAGTTACTGGAAGCACTTGAGTTTCAAGAAGATGAGTGAGCTGCTGAACCTGCTGAAGCTGCTCTACCTGCGCACATCCATTACCACCCACAGAGCCACCCATCCAGACTAAGTATATAATCATGGTGCTCCACCAAATTATAGCCTTTGTCAGATCGTAGTGGTTTCTGTCCAGTCGTGCCACTGCAATGAATTACAAGAAGCATCAACTGAGCATCGTTATTAACAGTAAAAGACTTGTGCAGGTCAAGTGTTTTTTGTTTGTGTTGTTCATGATCAGAAAACCCACAGACAGCAGCAGGCGAAAGCTGTCCATTGTGATGTGGATTAGGACTGTAAAAGGCTTGTTTTCATTGTCACGTCTGGTTTAACTGCTCCATCCTCCTCCACTGATCTGCAGTGTGCGAAATAACTGCAGCTGCTGGTTAAAGCAAAACTACCACGTTTATTAGAAGTTTATTTTAGTGGCTCAGGCCATTTCTTAAGTTGGTTTTGATGAAATCCTGTTTTTGTCAGCTCTGCTTTTACAGTTTTTAGATGATTTTCTTGTTGTAATCTCTCTGAATATTGGTCTCAAATTGTCCAGCCTCCATAATGCAGCTGAAGTTATACTCATGCACACAGAGCAACAAGTTGGGGGAGTCACTGAAGTGCTTTTCCCCAGATTTAGCCTCTCAGGCGATTGTTTGTGCAGGACTTAGCAGCCTGGCTGACCTGCAGACACTACTCAGGGCTTTTCTTGGATGTTAAACACAATAGCTGTGTGTCCTGTCATTTACTGATTTTGACAAGATTCATGACAAGCATTCAAAGTCCTGATGATCATTACACAAAAGTGTGCACACATCAATCATATCTTGTGTGCAGAGGATAAAAAATATCATCTTCTTGAGACTTGCGGATCTCTATGGATTGAAGTTCACCTGAGGTTCATCGTGTGTCAGCTGTGTCAATAATCCATTCATCCATGCATGCGCACATAGGTCCAGAGGCAGTGCATCTCCTGGACAGGTCATGAGTCACAAGGCCTTCAGCAAGACAAACACATTCACACTCACACTGTACCTACAGGCAAGATCCTCAATTCCCTGATCAGTCTGTGGTAAATGTGACAAACTGTCACATGAATATCAGGATGTTCAGCAACTGACCTGGAAATCCCAGATTTGGTACATAAACACGGCACGAAAAAACACATTCATGTCATCTTGTTTGCTGACCTTGAAAACAAGTCAACACAAGGTGAAAGCTAAAAGTGTATGATGCAATTACTGAGAAGTCGATATTTAAGTCAGAGACATTCACATCAGGATGGTCATACGATTAGAAAGAGTAATGAGGATTCTCTTCGGAGACAAAAACTTACATCTTAAGCTTGAGGCAAACCTGAACACTATCTGAAAGCTACAGACAAACCAAACAACACACAGAACCCCTGGTCCGGCAGTGGATGACCCCTCAAATCCCTAAAGAACAGCAACTGTTGTCACATGCTCTTGCACCAAAACAAACATGAACATCAACCAGCTGTTTATATGCAATACAGTCTGCAGTGAAAAGGCCAAAGAAGCAGGGGGAGAGAGGTGGGTAGGACTGTGTAGCCTACAGACGCAACTGGAGGTGAGTAAACTTTGTAAAATGAAGCTAAAACATCAGGTCACAATGTTGATTTAGTGTTACGGTGAGATTAAGTAACTAAACACTGGCCAGGCTCTGACATGGAGACACCTGAAGCAGGTCTTTCCTCCTTCTCACCTGTAGATAATCAAGTTTCCTTAATTTGTCTCAAGAAGCAACTAGAAGAACATGAGCAAGCACCAGGATCAAGCATCAGCCCTGATCTACGTTCCTCAAGCAGCCAACACTTCAACAAGCTGTCAGTGACACAGTCAGTACGTTTAGTATAGACTAAGTTCCTGTATGTTAGAGAAAGACTGTCCTCTTGGTTAATGATCGCCTACATGGTTAAAGAAACCAGCTCTCGTGGATGGATTACTGAGGGGTCGGGGGGCCCTGGCCTTCATCTGCAAAATGTTGCTGACAAACTCAGAAAACAACCACAAAGACACAAAATGACCAAAAAGACCAGCAGAATGTCTACGAAAAGACACAGAATGACCACAGAAGTCATGTTTCACAACAGTTCTTAGATCACAACACTCTGCAGTGACCGACATGTGACCTGGATGACTGGCATTGTGAGTCTTTCACTGCCTGGGACTCCCCACCATCAGCGGACTGACGACGCCTTTCAGAGGACTGAAGTTCACCTCCTGTGGTCTCCTGTGGTTTGATGAAGGCAATAGCCGGTGTTGATATCGAGAAAGCTGAATCAGAGTTATGTGCGTGCTGCTTCACGTTTCTTCCTTTCAGGTCTACTTGTGAGGCAGCGCCTTGGAAGAACAGGTGGGTATTTTTCCTTCAGTTTTCACTCGAACTTAAACCTCCTGCAGCTGTCAGATGAAAACAAAACAGATATTCAGGAACATCCTCCCACTTCCAGACCTGTTTCCTGTCCTTGCACCTGGCCATGCTGCTGTCTCACTTTAGAAAAATTCACTTTGCTTTTTTTGTCTGATATAGTTCACTATCGTGCTCTCACAGCTGCTTGAAGAACATGCAAAAATGAAAACAACTCAGGGAGTGTATTTACATGTGCATTAATAATCTGATATGTTCTCTTGAAGAGCCTGTGTGTGATAACACTGCGTCCTGTTTGCAGTAGCTACAGAGGCCTAATCTTCACGATTAGAAAGCCAAATATCTCTCTAGTGTATAATGGACAGTGTTCTTTCCACAGAACTGAATGGTCAGTTTCCTGTACCAGAAAGAGAAACTGAGGCTGACACTCAGTGCAGAAAAAACCTGGAAAAATCTGACATAACTGCTGAATGTAAAAAAAGACCCTGAAAGTCACAGGCTGTACGATGCTGCTGTTTTTTGTGTGTAAATATCTCTGATCAGTTTCCCTTTTGCCTCAGCGCCGCTCATATTTTCTAACCTGATCTTATTTTCATTGCTTGTCCCTCATCAAACTGTCCTCGGCTGTTGTTCTGTTGTTATCACTAAACAAGCGTATCATATTTAAACCTTTATTTATACGAGCCATTTTTTCGTTTTCCGGTCCAGCAGCTGAACATGGACGCGTTTGCCGAAATGTCTTCAATAGTTAGCAGAGCTGCTTTGTTCACGTGGTCTGTGCTCCATCAAACATTAACTCTGGAGTCACTGTAGAAGTTTATGTCTGCTTCTTGTTTGAATACGTCTCAGACATCATCAGTCACAAGCTGCTTCTCATTTGCCTGTTTCTACATGTGGAAATGCAGGAATTGTATATGAGAACATTATCAGAGCATTTTTGTGTGTTCAGTGCAGCGAGTCATCCTCATTAAACTGAATGTTAGATGAGTTCACAAAACTGCACATTAGGAATGGATTAGGATTTTATTGATTACCCCACATGGCAGCTACACAAAATGAAGTTTCATAACTCGGCTCAGGAACAAAGACTTTGGACACATCCCATTCCAAAGTGTGTAAGCTCACCTGATTCAATCATTTCGCTTTTGACTCGCATCCCTCCCCCCAAACCCCTTTTCTTTTTCTTGTTTGAATGCAGGAACCACTGAGAAAATCCATGAACATTCAAATCAGTCTCTACTCCCCCTGTTTCCCTCCAGTCTCCACACCGACAGCTGGCAAAGGTCCATCATCACGCTCCATCCATCCATCCACGACCTGGATTTCCCCTTCATCCCTCGACCGTCATCCCTCATAATAAATATGTATCTTATCACCATTGTCTTCGTCAGTAAAAGTTTGGTTAAAGGGACACACAGTAAAGTTTAAGTTTTCATCTCATTAATAAGCTTATAATGTTTCATTTTGCTCCAAACTGAATGAAGCAGTGAAATGAAATCAGTCACATAACGTCAGTGTGAACCCAAAACGATCACAAAGGGACCCAGAATAACTATGAAGAGACACAGAATGATGACAGTCTGGGTACAATAGTCAGTACAAACAACATTTTCTGTTGACAGCCAAAACCCTGGCATCATGTCCAGTTAGCCTCTGTTCCACTAGCTGTTGTACCTCAGCACAGTCTCTCATTGACTTCCTTTGAAATTCATGCAGGAGGGTTCAGGGAAGAGATGGCCTGCAGCATCAACACAGAACTGAATTCATGCGAGCCAGAGTCGAAGATGAATTGAGTTATCTGAGACAGGACTTCAGCCACATTTGGTCCAATGATTGGAAGTGTTTGAGATTAACAAAGACCAGACCTGACCGTCTCTTTTTTGGTAGACTGGAGCAAGTGAGTGAATGCAAAGCAAAGAGTACATGTGGGTTCAGTTTCATCCAGACATGCATGAAGTTTTCTGTAGCAAAGTTTGTTCATTCAGATCACAGCTGGACGGAACATTGTGGGTCGATGCTGCTAATACTGTTCACAGCTGCAGGCTGCTGTCAGGCTGGAGTGAGTACAGTCAATAAAGTACTCTAATTATATGATGTTTCATGGGGCCTGAGCACAGAACGTTCAGATAGGATAAAAGGCCGATTGAATGGTTGACTAACGCCACAATTTTGTCAAGATTGATTCCACTCTCATGTCCAGGCCAGGAGGTTTAGCTCATCTTAGCTAACCTGAATGAGTGGATGTCAGATTAATGGTCCAGACAGGTACGAACACAGAGCCTGTTTCATCAGGGTCTACACGCCTGCACATTTCCCACCATATCTGTTTCCACCTCTGCAGCATCTGAGAAACATCTGTGAATTTCCGACTGGTTACGCTGACCTCTTCCCCTGACCATGTTTGCTTTGCATCATCGTCATCATTAGAGACAAAGCTTGATTATTGATCCGTGAACTGAAAACAAAGTGCTGCTAACATTTATTCTTTAGCTGTGGTACAGTTGAAATACCCGCTCATCTACTTAATCAGGGCTTTGAAAACGTTCCACCATATTCAGAGTTTTTCCAGCCGTGAGGGACCAGCTTAGTGTATTTTCACTTCAGCACATTCATACTGGAGTTATTCAACACAAACCAGGTCACAGAATGAATCACTTATGTTATCACCACATTGGCAGCACAGCGATTGTCCAACTTCATGACTTTCTGTGGAATCACGCTGATGACACCAACGATAATGTGAGAATTTTTGGATTTTCATAGCCAGGCGCTGCGGCTGCTCTCCAGTCACTGCACAATAGTGACTGGGAATTTACACTAATCATTTGAATGCATGGGATTTGTTTTGCTGAATTGGATTACATGAAGAGAAGGAATGAATGATTTCAGTTGGAGAGAACTTCATCAGCCAAATGAAATCCAAATATTAGACACATGTATAAAGTTTACAGCACAAAAAAAAAAAAAAAAAAAACAGATTACGGGCAAACTGGTGAACCCCATCACAGACAGACAGGGACAGGTATAATATTAGAGGTTTTTCATTACTGGGGCAAATGGGATGGGAACATAAGCAGGTCCAGGGCACAATGCAGTACAAGGACAGAGGACAGGATGGTGCAGAGGCTGAAATGTGCCAGAGCTGCCACTTTGTCGGAGCCTTGATTACAGGATGGGATGCAGCTGCTGCTGGCCCCAGCACACCTGTTTCCATTCAGGTAATCACACAGGCAGAGAGGGAGACAGAGAGACAGACAGGAGCACAGGGAAGAGGAAAACATTAGCAAACCCAAGGGGAAAAAACAGGACACGGCTGCAGCCCTGATAAAAACCACTAATTTTAGAGAACACATATTATGACGATTACTGTAGGATTACTGTTTCAGCCTGTGCATACATGATTCCACAATCATCCATTATCTCAAACATCAGTATGCGTCTCCTTCAGCAGTTAGTGTCTGACTGAAATATCTGACAATGACTTCGTGTATCATTGCGGGAAGATGAAACGGTCCCATTTGGCCGCAGGTTGTTGACACTTGACTCACTTTGTGTTTGCTCACCAGGCAAAGAGAAATTCTTCCGGAATGAGCGCAACTTCAGAGGAAGTTGAGGGACTAATTTCCATTTTCTGGGGCAGCTGTGGATCAGGAGGTAGAGCTGGAACTTGCATCTCTACTCTGGGAATACACACATCACACTGTTCACTGTGACATATCAGAGCTAATGCATATAAAGACAGATGAAAACTTCTAATAAATAAGGCAATAATTTCCACGCATATCATTTCCAGCATGTAGCACTTTTCAAAGCAAGGTGATAAAACAACAAGTGTACCAGACACACACGTACATACAAGTTTCTCCGCAATATATACACAAACATATGTGCACATACAGACATGTATAACATTTATCAGGACATCCTACAATCCTAAAAAATATGTTTTTACATGTTTTTTAAAAGTGGATGCAGGTGTCGATGATCTAATCTCTACAGGAAGTGCATGACAGAAAAAGTCTGATCCCTTTAGGTCACAAAACTGGGCGAGGGAACAGCATGAAGTATCCGATCAGCTGATCTAAGGCTGCATTCAAGCTCAGAGGTTACGGTTGATCTATTATATGAGTGTTTCTTATACAGACACAAAGCAGAGCAGAGCAGACATAATGGTGCAGAGGCTGCAATCTGGCAAGGTGGCTGTGGCAGAGCTGAGGCTTTGCAGGAATCTCGATTACAGGATGGGATGCAGCTACTGGTCTGCGGTCCAGTCTGCTCTGACTTCAGCACATCTCCATTCAGACAGTCACACAGCAGAGAGGGAAGAAAGGGCAGAACAGCCCTGGAAGTCAGGCTGGGAGCCAGAGACATGGGCGGGACATGGCTGGAGATCCAGATTGCAGTCAGGCAGCTGGAGGACTGGATCAGGGCCAGGATATGTGAGCTGGAGGCCGGTGACAGGGCAGCAGGGCTGGAGGCCGGTGACGAGGCTGTAGGGCTGGAGGCTGGCAGCTAGGAGGCCGTCAGGGGAGCCAGGTAGGCTGCTGCAGCTCAGGAGGTAAAGAGGAGAAGGAGACTTTCAGACTGTGGAAACGTGACTTTATTCAATGTGTATCAGTGGATGGACAAAGTGTGTTTGTTTAATCTCCTTTGAAATACTGACGTTCATATTATCTCAGCACGTTATATCACAGGCAGCTTGTGCGTCACAAGCCAGAGTCAGATATGTAGATTACCGTGAGACTGCCTGCACAGCACTCTTCATTCATCATGCACATGAATGATTACGAAGGGAAAACATCCACTGAGTGATGCCATAAAAATCCCTTTGAGGTGTGACACCCTGGGCCCACTGGGTCTGAACCCAGCCGCAAACATCAGGTCAATGAGAAAGAGCTGCGGAGGTCAGCTGGCGCTGTTTCAGCACTGTGGACGGACCTTCTGCAACCAAAACCACCAATCTTCCTAAATGTTAGAATCCAGGATTTTTAATCAGCGTTCAGACTTTCTGGTTCCCATTGATCTGCAAACGGGGATGAGACGCCAGTTTTAAGTCAGACGCGTTCAAACAGCTGTTTTCATTTCCATGTCTCACGATCAGAGATTCCAGATTTGCTAAATTTCTCTAATAATGTACATTTTCATCTTTGGGACAAGTCAAGCACTGCAACATTTGAGGAGGTGGACAGAGAAAAATGGCCTGAGGTGGCAAAAGAAACACAAAGGAAGGCGCTCCGTTTCCACTTAGGGAAAACGCACATGTGTTCACGCAGTTTGGCCTCTCGTTTACACACAAACAGAGTTTTTTCACGGAATTTTTTAAAACTCCGGCCAAAGTGGAGATTTCTGAAAACAGCGTTTATGTGTTGGCGTGTAAACAGGGTTAAACGGCGTTTTAGGTTCTGAAACGTCATAACATGCGACTGAAAATACTGACGTCACGTGAGCGACCTAAGTTTAGAAAACATCGATTTCTTCCTCCCTTATAACCCGTACTCAGTGTGCATATATACAGACCCTGAAATTCCGGGCAAATGTAGTCATTAGAGCAAGCAGATTACAAAGAGCAAGCACAGTAGCATAAGGAGGGCAAAATAAAAATATAAAAGTAAAATTAAAGTATAGAAGTAGTACACTTTTTATCTGTGCCATTGTTTTTGCTGCTTTTGCTTTTTAATACTTGCTGGCTGTAACGACTTAATTTCCCCGATGTGGGATCCATAAAGTCTTATCTTATCTTATCTTATCTTGGACTGAGGGCAAACTGGACGCTGCTGTGACTCGTTGTTGCCTCTTGAGGTATGAAATGGTATTACAAGACAGGACAGCTGGGCAACACCAGGGCTAGCTGGTTAGCATGCTAACTTCAGTAGAAATCTCCAGAACAGAATAAACAGACACCTTTGACATAATGTCAAAACTTCTCACATTTTCACCGAAATTGTTACATACAGTTCCTTTAATGAAATACTTTTATTGACAGCATCAAAAGGCTTGTACAGATCTACAGATGAATTTTATCAAATGAGTCGATGACACACAGCTGCAGCAGTTCTGTTCTGACAAAGGAAGGACATCATTTCCATACACACTGTGCATATAATACATGTAATGTTGCTGTGTGAAAATATCCATTCAGACCATGTGTTTGATTCAGGACTCAATCCAGATCCATTAAACCAGCAGCTGGTCTACTCACTGGTCAGACTGGAAGAAGTCCACAGTAACACTGATGGCTATGTGGCTCCACCTAGTGATTCAATCAGCCACACACTGAATCCAGGGACCTACCTGAGGATTCTTTAAGCATCAAAAGTAATGCAGAACGGCTCCTTTCACAGTGCTGTTGGTATAGAGTATCATATTATTCTGTTTTTATCACTAATGAATACATAAAAGAGCATTTTAATGTAATTTGTGAATGTGGAGCCAATTCTAAATACTTTGTATACTACAGGACAGTACTGCATCGTCATAGAATCATATTATGTTTTTTCTTTAACACGTTGTAACTAAAGCTGTCAAATAAAAGTGTGAAACTGATTAGAAATACTCAAGCAGAGTCATTATTTCTGACCTGCTGACTCTCAGGTCACCAGGCGGTGGTGGTGATCGAGCATCTCCAGTGTTCACACGCCTCTTTAACACCTCCCTGGTGACACGTCACACACCTCTTTGCTTCAAGACCTGGAAGTGAGGTAAAGGAAAGGAAGTGGAAAAAAGAAGAGAATGAGGATCTTTACTACAACTTGAGTAAATGTACTTACATCCCACTGGTGGTGTACAACGCTGGAGTTACTGTAAGTTGTACTACTTATAAATGACCACCAGGTGTCACAATTCTCCCACTTTTAGCAGCAAAAACAAACTTTTTTTTTCATTCTTGTGGACATGTGAAGGAAAGGAGGGATCACTGAAGTGTGTGTGAGTGAAGAAGTGTGCGTATATGATTTGTTGTCACACACACACACACACACACACACACACTGACCGTCTTCACTCTGACTCCGTGTGTCACACTGAAGCCACCTGCGGTCAGTTTGCAGCCCTGCTGTCACCTCCAGCGTCACGGACGAGTAACGTGTGCGCAGGCATGTCGGAGTGGACACGGACGGTAACAGTGAGGTACGCGCGGTGTCGACAGGTAACCAGCGTTCACTGAAGAAAACGGGACTACACCTTCACCGCTGCCTCCGCCTCGACAGCCGCTTCTCTTCTCGGGCTTACCCGCTTCTCCTGTCCTCACCGCCGGACTCCACTTCGGTGTTCACCTCGGCAGAAGAAATGTCGGAGGAAAAAACGGACATTCCCAACGAGCTGCTCGGTAAGAAGACGTTAGCCGGCTAACGGTTCGTAACTGTCGGGGAGTTAGTTAGCTTAACTTTAGCTAACTTTAGCATAACTTTGTGCTAACTGGCGCTGTTGTCGTTGCTCTCAATATAAACCAAGTCAACGCCAGTGAGACTGAAGTTAACCAGCTAGTTAACTATTAGTCTGTACCGCAGGTAAAATTGACGACAAAATCACTGAAAACTTGACATAAACTGAATAAATCACATTACAGATGTCAAAAATTGAGCCTGTATTAACGGGAATAACACTTTAAACATGATTAAGTTCTCTCAAAACACTTAAAAAGCTTATAAGGTTGATTAAAATGAATTAATAGACATTTAGCCACGACTCTTAGAAGATTATTGTAGAAATGTGGAGGTTACAACGCCATAAAGTCATAATTTATTCCTAATTAAACGACATTTCTAATGGGAATTGTGGACATGTGAAAGTGACACCACAGAAGAAGAACCATACGGTTGAATGACAGACACTGTTATGGGAGCAAACTGCTGATTTTTCCTGGCATTACTGGTGATTTATCGCTCAGAGTTGGTGTTTTCCTGTTGTTTCACTCTCTTTTCATGGCCTGAGGGCGAGGCTGGCTACCTGAGAGTTTCTCCTCTGCACTTCCTTATCTGAAGTGGGGGAGAGGGAAAGCTCTGGGAGGGTTCGGGGAGTGTCCTGTGAAATTCCTTTGGATTGTGAGATGTTATCAGCGCAGACCGCCTGGATGACTGAGTGTCAGGGAGAAAGAGGGGGCAAAGAGCTTTAAATGGCTGTGATTATGCTGGAGAAAGTAGCCCAAACTGTTGACTTTAAGGTAAACACGGCGCTGATTGCTGAAAATCTCTGCAGTCTTGGTAAATTGACTTTTGGAGGGTGATATTTTTGGGCTGGAGCAGCATCTGGTAGTTCGGGCCAGTGTCCAGTATCTTGATATTTGAGCATTTTAATGAACTAAATTGCACAAATAACACCGGTAGGTAATAGCAGGGGTAATAATACTGATAAACTTTATTTGTGTGGCACCTTTCATGCAGGAATTGCAGCTCAAAGTGCTTCACAAGAAAGAAATCACATGCAGCAAGTGAATGCTTCACGTAGAAAAGACAGAATGGACGTTAAAACGGCTGCAAAATGAATATAATATAAGATGGAGAGTAAGATCCACTTGATAATGAAGACAATGCATGAACCTGCAGAATAAAATAATGAAATACAGGTAAAAACAGATCACAAAGAAGGCATAAAATCAAATAAAACACAACATTTATAAAGAAGTGCAGCAGTGCACTGTATCAGGAAGTCACAGCTAGTTAAAGGCTAACGTGAAGAGATCAGTTTCAGCTTTATTTTTAAATATTCAGCGAGCTGCTTCCCTGATATCTGTATTTTGTTCCAGAGCTTTCGACTTCTCTTTCGACCGTGGCTGGAAGCCTCCAGTAAAGCACGGCCAGACGATCGCAGTGTTCTTGAAAGCAAACAATAAATGAGGGAGTTAGCGATGATGGAAGAGCCTTAAAACCTTGCTTCCTACCGGTTTGTTAAACTGGACTGTCGTCTTCACATAGGCTGCTCTTTTTACAGGACTGACAGCAGAAGTCAAAAGCAAACCCAGCGCCGGGCTGCTGAGGCTGACTCACAACCCCGTGCTCTCTGTTAACGGTGTCTGCAGCCCGATCTCACGCTGTACGCCACCGGACCGGCTGATGAATGGGGCTTTTTGTTGCCAGCTCCTGCTGTGGGCTTTAATAGGACAGACTGACCTAACGCTGCTCATCAGCAGTGTTTGGAAACTAAAGGAAAAGGTTATTAGGGCTCAGAAGCTGAGCTGGTAATGAAAAGTGAGGATGGTCCAGGAAGGCTGAGCCTTTGACTCTGACTGTGAAAAAGGGGCCGATACAGCTCACACTGATGCCGGCGTTACACCAAAGCAAAGCAAGTTAACGAACAGTTGCGATAACTTTGGTAAAATTCAGCAATGATGTAAACAAACACGGATAGACTAATCACAAATATCACAGAAAACATCTTCAGATTACTTGTTTTGTCCCACCAGCAGTCAAAAACCAAAAGAGATTCAGCTCACAAAGACATAAGACAGAGAAAAGCAGCAAATCCTGAAGTTTGAGAGGCTGCAGTACATTTTTGCTCAATTATCAAAACAGATTCAATATCTGTCTACTGATGAATGAAATGATCGACCTCTCGTTCAGCTGTACTGTGACACCTGAGCCGTTTTTAAGTCTTTAGTTTTATTCACGTCACGTTCAGTCACGTCTGCAGACCCTCCTCCTCCTCTCTGACGTCACCTGGTGTTTCCTGCATCACCGCTGGAGTCCACCAAATAAATTACATCATCTTGAATTAAATTACAGATTTTACTTTTCTTGAACGTTGTTAGCAACTCAGCCAAATATATGCCTATTCATATTTAGACATTTCAATGCAGAAATGTACATTTAAAGATGAATAAAAAATGGAAGTGATTGTTTGAGCGCTGCTTCAGAGCAGTCAGTCATCATTACAAACACCTGCTGTGTGAGAGAGCCACCATTTAAATCCACAGTAGTTGGAAATCTGCTTCATGTCCCATGTGGTGCAGTGATAATTAAAACACTCTGGATTTTGGATATTTCGCTGAGTTATAGCAAGTGGAAAGCGTCGGAGCGGTCAGACAGAAAGAGGAGCAGACCTCACATCAAACGTGTCGCAGGTTGGGCTGGAGGGAGAAGTCCATGTGTTTTCCATCAGCCTGCACGCCGCTTCGTGCTGTAATGTTTTCATCCTCCTCATGACCTCATCATGTGTCCGAGCGCGGGGGGGCGGGGCAGCATGATGTCATGAAGGCGGGTCTGCGCTCTCATACTCATCAATACTCTTGGCCATGCACTCACACTCTCACACTCTGTTTCCATATTTCACCTTCACTTTACCTCCTTCTTCATCTGAACTGCCTGCTGTTCTCTGCCTCTTCCTCGCATGCTCTCCTTCTCTCTCTGTCTGTTACTTAATCCATATAACTCCTGCTTCTTCGCCCTCCTCCTCTTCCCCAGATTTTCCCACCACTGCTATAAAAGTGGAAAAGCAGCTGAGGTGCACCTCACCTCCAGCAGACCTTCTGCTTGGGGTAAAAACAGCCACATGAACGCAGGTAGATTCAAATGTGTCTGGGCAGAAATGCATCATGTTTAATTCTCAGCTCGAGATGGAAGGATATCCTCTATAACACAAGACGCCCTGTAGACTAAACGTCTCACACTACATTTACATTTACAGAGGCTTCACACTGAGGAGCCACAGCTGGCTCCATGGTGGAGGTCTGATGGAGATCACGCTGTGAGCTGTTAACATCAGTCGGTTCATTAACGTGTGATTTTTAGTATACAAGTAAGTCTTTAAAGTTTGCAATATCAGAACAAGTAACCTCTGGCCTTCACAGGAAGTAACAGGAACACAAAAACAGTTTTATACTGGATTAAAGCGACAGTACTCGCCTACCAAACAGCTCACGACGACAGCTGACAGGTGTCTGATCTAAAACGTTGTGCTCTGTAAAACACAAAAAACTAGAACTGAGACCTTACAGGCTGTCATAGTTCAGGTGAGAGGAAGCTCCAGGTTACAGATCGTTGAGTTCCCATTATGGAAAAGAGCTTCAAGGCCGTCTTTGCTTACATGTTGTTTTATTAAAAAAGAAAGAAATGAGGCTCGTGAGCTTCTGCACAAATACTGTCAGTGATCAGTCTCCTCAACAACAACTGGAAGGATTTCCAGGGCATCAGAGACGTGTTTCAGATGATTTCTGTGAAGTTTGTCAGCTTCCTACTGGAGTCAGTGTTTCATGATGGATGAGAGACATGATAAATACCGCAAATTATAAATCACAGCAGATGTTGACAGATTTTATTTTGATAAAAGAGCTTCAGACATTTTAAGGCACATCAGGTTGTCTGAATGGATTTTTGTTTGACACACTGAAGGTCACTGTGCAGTTTCACGAGCTCTAAAAGAATCAGAAATAATTCTGCTTATGTCGCTGCAACAGTTGGTTGTTTGCGTAGACTCACATGGATGAACATAGTAAACATTTTAAGGCACAGAGAAACACCACATCACATCATTTCCACTTTAATTAAACCCTTGGTTAGAATAAGAGGTGTGGCGAGCAGCTCTGTTTGTGGCGCCCAGCCAGCTGAGCGCTGCAGGAACGCCAAACAGGACGAGAACGGAGCCTCAGGAGACCAAATGTGAAGCTCCTGAACCCAGTGTGGAGTCTGACCCATCCAGCTGCGGTGGGGTTAAATGTCAGGTGTCGCGTAACCTTGTTCTCGACCTCCTGTCTGTTGTAGAGAGCGTGCGGGAGGCGGTGGGTCGGAGGGTGAAGCTGACCCTGAGGCGCAAAGTCCAGCTGGAGGTCAAAGGTGACAAGGTGGAGAACAAAGTGCTGGTAAGTGACAGCTGCTCATTTCTCCTCTAAATATTCTAAGTACTGTGTGAATACATGTGGCCTCAAGTTTCTCTGACAGGTTTTGGCCTGTAGACGGTGTGTTCTTCTGAAAAGGTGAGCCTTGTTGAGAGAACTGCCTGAGACACACCACAGGTGTCTGGAGGCGGATTTCAATACCCTCGAGAATCAGCACTGCAGCCGGGGTCTGTCCATCAGGCTCAAAGCTAGCATGGATAACAGCAGGATTAGCACAGGGCTGCTCTGCTCACACCTCAAGGTGTGCTACCTGCTGCATGTGCTTGCGTGTATGTGATTGGCCAGCACACCGTGCAGAGCGTCAGCCCCGTTCACGACACCCCTGCTCACTGAAGTAAATGAGGATCATCAGCGTTCTTCCCTTACTGGACCAGCTGACTTCCTGCTGGCTCCCTGCACACATGAATACCATGACAATCTCTGTCCACGTCTCTGAGACCTCCTAACTTTTATTGGGCCACCTACTAATTTCCAATATGGCATTTTAGGGTGTTTGTGACTCTCAGATGAACATGTTGGCCTGTAATTCCGACTGTGGCCATTACTCCAAAATCGCTTGACACCAGCCACAGCAGAGACACGCAGGAACAGCTCAGAGACGCTCGGCTGTGAAGAGCTTTCTGCAGAGGGACACCAGCAGGCTGGGCTCTTTCCTGTCCTCATGTGTTGCCTGTGACTTGGGTTGAGCTGAGCTCTGAGAACGGCTGCATGTGGTTGTTAAATATTTTCAATGACTGCGGCTACAGTAGCTCAGTCTGACAGGAGCTGCTGCTGCTGTGAGTCATGATGCGATGGCCAGCGTCTGTCTGTGCATCAGACCACTGCTTCCTTGTTTTCCTCGGCAGCTGCACGCATACAAACTTCACAAATCAACTGACGCACAGTATCAGCATTTTCACCGACTTCCTCACGAGAGTTTGGAACCTGGCCACAGGTGTTGTGTCCCATTCAGAGTCGGAGTCCTCATGCATGGATCAGCGTAGTGTTTGTTTTCAGGTGTGAAAAACTGACATTAACAAGAAAGGAAACAAGTCACAGATTTGGTGAAATAGGCTCCTGGCTCACAGTCGGCTTTCCAGTTCATCCCAGAGGTGTTTGACAGGGTTGAGGTCTGGACTCCTGGCAGGCCAGTCAAGTTGTCCCACACCAAAGCGTCTCTTTATGTAGCTGGCCGTGTTCATGGGGCATTGTTTTGTCGAAACAGGAAAGACCATCCCCACGCTGCTGTCGTCTCAAGTATCGCAAAGATTTCTTGTCTTGGGTTGAATCAAGGAGTCCAGCCCAAACCATGGATCGCTGTCCCAGATCTGCAGTCCAAAATATCTGGTTTACAGAGGTTTTCTCTGTGAATCTGGAGGCTTCCCATGACTTCTTATCGGCCAAACGTCTGCAGCTTCGTCTCTCCTCAGTGCTCCTTCATGTGTGAATCATGAACGACACAACAAAGCTACTGAGCAAGACTCGTTATTCTGAAACAGGAAGTGATGTTTAAATGTGGGCTGATCACCTGACTGTTTTTTATGTTTGACTGCCAAGAGTCTGTTAGATCAACAGTTCTAGTAGAATTTCAGGACTTGTGCCTAAAGCGCGCTCCTGTCAACCTTAACCCAGGAAGTGCAAACACATTTTGGATTTCTTTTTTTCCCACATTTCTTTTCCTTTGACCACATACCACAACTCTGCAGAATGTGACTGCAGCTCCTGTCAGGACATGACTGAACACACACACACACACACACACACACACACACACACACACACACACACACTGGGGCGTATACACACCACATTCCACAGCTGTAGACCAGCAGATTAAAACCATGCTATAATTTCTTGAAATGAGGCAAAACACAACGCGCTAAAGGCTCCACGATGATGTGTCAGGCAGATTTGTTTTCATTTGTTTAAAGAAAATTAAGTACAGATTGTTTCCTGAATCACGTCATAAGAAAAACAAACTCTGTCAGAGGAAGGAAAACAAAGTGTCTCTGAGCCAAAAGCAAGAGCAAACTCAGCTGACACCTTAAGGTTTGAAGACACTCAGTATAAGGATCAGGATTTATTGTGAAGTGGCTCTATCATTTATTCACCTCAGTCTGACCTGAAACCATCACACCTGAGAGCTGAAGCCACCGATGAAGCACCTGAAGATGCACAGAGAAACTTCTAACGCAGATCTTCATGGACGCAGCCAGGCGAAGAAAACACCACTGGTATCAACGAGATCAGAGTCAGGAGCCGTGATGTACAGAGTTATTTCACATGGCCTCTGCTGAGAGAAGTGGAAAACCATCTTGATTCTGACAGATTTCTCTTGGTTACCCGTCTGTTTCCTGTTATCCAGTCTGTCTGTGTGGACTCACCTGCTCACTCACATCTGTGAAGCACCTGAACCAGGGTGCTTCCAGGCTGTATCTTACTGGCTGGTGTGTGACCCTCTGCAGAGATGACCTGGAGTGACCTCTGTGCACGCCACAGCTGGCTCTGCCTCCCTTACCTCCATCCCTCTCTGTCTTGAAGTCTCGCTGCAGTGAAAATGTGCTGACAGGGACCGTCCACCTCACCCCTTTTCAGACCATAACTGCCCCTGTGATGAAAATAAGGTCAGTTAGAAACAGACTGGCACTGGTTGAGCGAGCAGCCAAAATGTGCACTCGCTCTCTGCCAGGACAGAAGTTCAACACGTGGTGAAATATAATATATATTATTATCCCAGTCAGTGAAAATCCCTCTGCCAGCTGTGCTACAACTCAGGCTATTTTCTCATGTTTTCTTTTGGCATGTAAGACCTTCCCACCTCACCGCCTTTCAGTCTGTGTACTGTGTCTCAGGGACATGTATGTCTGGAAGGCTGTAGTATTAGAATTGTATAAATCGGCGTCCTCATCTTGAGTATGAATGTATTTGGACTCAAGGATGAGCTGATTAGTTGAGCTGATATTGATCTTCAGGTGGTTGTCGTTGAAGCTCTCTATCAGTCCTCTGAACTCCTCTGGAAACACCGTCTCTAAGTGAAGACAGCGTGTCTCTCACTGGACATTATTGACTGGAGTCAGACATGTCAGGATAGAGAGAACTTCATTCACCAACAAATACACTGAATACCTTTAATGAAGCTCCTTCAAAGTCTTCACTACAGATCTTACATCAGGTTACCAAGTCGAGTCTCTCAGCACACGAGTCCAAGTCTCAAGTCACCGGTTGTGTCCTTCAGTGAGAAGCTTCCTCTGTCTGTCTCTGTGTCTCATCTGTCTCTGTGTCTGTCCTCAGGCCTTGGCATCACATCGAGCCTATCTGCTGACAGCTCGGGTCCCTTCCAAGGTTAGTAAGAGTGTGTGTGTGTGTGTCTTTATTTCATCCTCTTCCTCCTTCCTCCTTCCTCTTTCTTCTCTTCATCTTCATCTTCATTCTTTCCCTCTTCATCCAGACAGAAAAGCTTCTCTCTCCCTGATCTGTATATTTCTCTTCTCCTTCCTTATCTTTCCCTCCTGATCTTCCTCCTCCTCCTCCTCTTTCTTTGGGAATGTTTCTTGTTTGGTCATTGCAGACATGCTGCTGCTTGTTCCTTCAGAGGCCATTTTTTACGCTGTTTTTTTGTTTTTTGTCTTAAATTCTGCATCGACGAGTCCACAACAAGTCCTGACACTTAAGCTCTCTGAACACGCGCACAGGTAGAATCAGGTGACGAACGTGTTGCAGCACGGCTCGAGGGATGATCAGTCAGTCCACCACAAATATTTTGACAATTGTAGGATGTATTGTCACTTCCTGTGGCTCCACCGTGAGGTTCATGTTTGTGGGTCTGAGTGAAATGTCTCGCTAACTGTTGGACGGATTGCCATGAAGACATTCATGTTCCCCTCGGGTTGAACGTGGTAAACGTGGTACCAGCTGAACATCAGCAGGTCTGTACTTTTCTCGTGGTGAACAAAACCCACAAAAAGACCAAAACCAACAATGTGTCACCAGTCAGTCTCGAGATACCTGGACTTCCTAACCTGAAGGCTGAACCAAGGCCCTCAGCCTCAAGCCCATTGGTTCCTGCCGAGGACGTAAAGGAACATGAAGGAACTTGTCAAACAATCCGACAGTGTGGCTCATTATGTGTTTGAATGGAGCTCTGAGGCCCAGAGGAAGAAGCCAGAGCCGACTTTGGTGCACAGACTGAACATTCGTTGTTGTTTTGGTCTTTTCAAGGGATTTGTTGACAATAAAAAATATGCACATGAACATATTGAACCTTTTATATTGGACGCATTTGAACTTTTTCCTCATATCACACTTTATGAACCCACATTAGATCTGCGTCTGTGTCAGTCCTCCACTTCTTCTTCTCGGTTCTCTTTTTATTTGACTTGATATTTTAGCGTCTCTCTCTCCCCCTCCTGCCCTCTGTCTCTCTACCCAGATGTGAACGTGTCCCACCATATGGAGACATCTGATAGTTTTACCCACAATGCAGCTGTGAGAACACAGCCTGTGGGAAAGAAAAACAGAGAGAGGAAGAAAAGTTCAACCTGGAGGGCGACAGACAGAGAGAAAAACATGCTCGGAAGACTAAAAAAAGCAAAGACCAAATGTCTTCTTAATGCTATGAACAGTGAGGACTCTCTTGGTAGAAATAGTGACGTTTAACTGTTACAATTAAAACACTTTCAAGCAATAGTTGGTAACTTTTAGCCCATTTTTCAAGACCATAACCCACTTCAAGAAGGGTCTCTAAATTTTCAAAGCTAATTACAAACATTAGTCATCAAATCCTTTTCGTATCTAAACTGAAACCTGAACTCGTGAACTTCCTAGTTTTAAGCTTCATAAACTGCTGTGGAAATTATGGGTCATCAGAGGCCTGTATTATTAAAAGAAGTGAAGCCATGGTTAAACACGGCTCTAAAAATACTGATGCTCTTTCCTTTTCTCAGACTCTATTTCAATGGCTCTCTGGTACCCCTCCAGGATTTCTTGGCGTCTCACTAATGAGTGTGTGAATCAGACCAGACAACATATAAATAAGTGGGAGAGCGAGACGCAGAGTGGAGCTGAGCGTTGGAGTTTGTTCATATTGAAGTTAACTCTGGATGTGGGACGCGGTGTCTGAGATTTAAACCCCCCCCCACCTCCTGCTGAAGTGTCAGATGATAAGAGTAGATTTAATTTTCTTTAAAGGTCCAGGCGTCCCTGCTCTCCCTTGTGGCCTCCTTGAGTTAGATGTTGTTCTGATTGGTTCTTAGTTGGAAGCAGGAAGCTCCCACAGCTTTGCATTGTTAGCTGAAGCACAAATTATACTTTCTGCATCTGCCTGGTCATGAGGGGTCATGTGACAAAAACTCTGCCATCCGAAATCTATGACTGCATGCAGCAGGGCTGTCAAAACTGGCCAAGGCACGTCGGTTTGAACCACTGGAATATCGATTTTTGTGCATTATGTGTGCATTAAGAGGGAAAACCAGTAGTAGAGACATACCACTTGTACATTATTTCAACCTAAATGTCTTTTGATAGATCTACATGCCCACACTTTACAAAATTAACAATAAAATGCAGACAATTTCTTAAATTGTTCCAGTATTGGTGAGCGCTGCAGCCGGCAGCCGCAGAACAGGCTGCAGTGTAATCCCTGCAGGTGTTTGTGCACCGTCAATGTACGTCCACTCAAAGTGTTCGTGTTTGACTCTGGCAGCTCAGATTGTTATAAGAAGTGTCTGAAAACGTTCTGGAAAGGATCCCTGCAGAGATACCCTTTAGTTCAAGAGTAAGATCGGCTGTGTGTAACCAGAAACAGCTGTTAAAGCGCCGTCGCTAAAGCCACCAGACTCCATTCACAAAAACAGTGATTTTATCACCAGAAAACACTTCAGTCAAACGCAACTAAAACAAAGTAAAAGTCAGCAAAACCTTCTGCACTATTGATTAACTGAAACTCTTCTTCTTCAACCATCTCACGCTGAGTTTAACGCTGTCGGACGATGAATCGCACATAAAGAATAAAGTTCAAAAACAGCGAAATACGTGAAACTTAAACAACCTCCCTCTGCCAGCTGACCCCTGATCTGTTGTTCCACACTGGGCCAGTGGTTTGTCTAAGTGTGTGTGTGTGTGTGTGTGTGTGTGTGTGTGTGTGTGTGTGTGTGTGAGACTCAAACAGAGGGTGGTTTGTTCCTCAGTGTGTACTGTCCCGGCAGAGGGAGAAAAAAAGACAATGGAGGAATTTAACAGCTGGCAGGGAAAGGAGGGGAGGGGGCACTCACTCCTCATGCCCCTCGTCCCTTCTCTCTCTTCTTCTCTCATTCTGTTTCATTCTCTTGCTTCCTTTTATTCTCTTCCTCTGTCACAGTTATTTTCTCACTATATTTCTTATTTTTTTTCTCTCTTTCATCACTTCCTGTCTCTCTTTCTGGCAGATCCAGGAGATAAAGGTCCAGATTTATGTCTCCTCCGCCGTCCTCCTCTCTCCTCTTTCTCCCACTTTTTAGTCTCTTTTAATTTTATCACATGATCTTTTATTCATTCCCTCTCCTCCATCTTTCACTTTCTCTTTAATAACCCCCCCCCCCCCCTTCCTGTCTCTGCCTTTGCTTTTTCCCTTCTTTCCTCCCTTTCACTTGCTCTTTTGGCTGTAAGTTAAGAATCCACTTTCATTTTTACTGTCTGTCTCTCTGGATTCAAAGGGAAATGTGTGTGAGCTCAGCTCCAGACATTTGTTCTGCAGACTATTTGTAGCTTGTGTTTTTACATTCCTGTTGTGGCAGCCATGTTTTCCTATCCCCAAGGTTTGCTCTTAAAGTTGTTAAAGTAAGAACGCCCAGCTTCATATCAATATATCTGTTTCTGATCGTTTAATAAAAAGTGTGTGTGCATCACAGCTCTGCTCAAACCTTTGTCTGCCGTGGAGGAGCGCTGGAGAGATTTCTCTTTGGGATTATTGATAAAATATATTGTGTCACTGTGACACAATCAGCCGTCTCGTCTTAAGCCCAAAACCCCAAAACAAGTCGGAGCTTGACGAGCGTCGGCTAGCAGGCAGCAGCCGCGCACAGCAAAGATGTTGATGCTAAAGCAAGACTTTAGAAAGCAGACATGAGACGTCCGTCCTGTGTTCTGTAGCCGCGGCCTCACTTTGTCCGGTATGAGCATGACGGCTGCTGTCACCGTGTTTCTGGATGCCGTCAGCAGAAGTTACATACTGCAGGTCTGCTTGATGCACAGCGTGGCCACAAGTGTGTGGACACCTGAGCGTTCCAGCCCTGTGTGATCATTGAACACCTCATTCCAAAACCATGAGTGTTAACGTGCTGCTCCAACAGCCTCCACTCCTCTGGTTTCAGTCTTTCCACCAGATGTTGAACCTGGCTGCAGGGATTTGGACAGGAGAGTCGGTGAAGTCCAGCACTGATGAGGGCGATCAGGTCTGGCTCATAGACCGCGTTCCAGTTCATCCCAGAGGTGCTGGACGGGTCTGAGGTCAGGGCTCTGTGCAGACCAGTCAAGTTCTTCCACACCAAACTGGGAAAACAGGGAAGACAACAAGATTTCCCTTTTTATTGGAACCACTGTGAAGCCAGCCTCAGACGTGTGTGTGTGTGTGTGTGTGTGCGTGTATGTGTGTGTGTGTGTGTGTGTGTGTGTGTGTGTGTGTCCACATACATTTGGATATACGCACTAAACATTGTGACCAATCACAAAGCAGCCATGGCTGGCTCAGACCTTCAGCCCCCATCTGTTAAATTCAGTTGCTGCTCTGAAATACAGCTGTTGGCTCAAATACTATCTTTCTATATCACATTTCACCTCAGAAGCGAAGCTCGACATGTGGAGTGTTTATAGAGCACAAGCTGCACACATTCAGAGAAGACAGCACACCTGAGAGAGCGTGTACGTCACCTGAAGTCAGAGATTTCACATCCACTCTGTGTCTGGTAAACATTTCCCGGGAAAGTCCTCCGCTTCTCAGGAAGAGGAAAATTAACCAGTTTCAGTGGAACAAAAGTTCTCCTTTGGGACACATAACTTTCCATTAGTGATTAGTTGAAGCAGAATAACACGAGAAGCCAGCAGGCTGTTTGTGTGTTTTCCCAAACCACGACATGTCGCCCTCGTCGTGCCTCCAGAAATAAGATGTCGACATGTAAGATTAGCCTCATGTGTTTACTGCTGCGTTTCATAATGCGCCTCCTCCTCCTTGTTCTAGGTCGAGCACTCCTTCAGCTACTTGGACATACAGGGAATCAGCAGCAACAAGCCCACTCAGGTACACACAAACAAAAGCTTTTATGACACACAAACACACCTGACCACACCTGGCCTGCAGCTTAAGAGTTACACACAAACACACAGATAAGAAGAGCGGTGATGCCTTTCAACACCGCCTACGCTTCAGACTGATTGATTGGTGAAATTTGTAGACGCGTGTTTGGGCGTTGAGACATTTCTTCTTAAAAACGTGCTCATATGAATCCTCACAGCTGTTTGTCAACTCTGTCTCATTTGTGGTGATGGTCGTTTCGGGTTCACTCACCTGCTCAGTCAAAACAAACCACAATGGCAGCATGGCCGCCTTTATGGCCTCAGACCTTTGAGTCTTTCATCTCGTGCTCCTTTGTGTGCGTCGCCCCCTGCAGTTGGTGTTGGAGTATGAGCGCGGCCCGTGGAGCCTCCGGCTGGGCTCGCTGGAGGAAGTGGACGAGGTGATCGCTCACATCGGCAGCTGTCTGCACCGGATCTGCCCCGCCGGCTCACCTGTGTAGGTTCCACCAAGAGCAGGGAGACGAGGAGTACTTCAGGGGCTGTCGGAGCGTGGGACAAAGGACCATTCAAGCTGTACTTTACATGTTTATTAAGAGACGACGTAGACTTTGAACGCTGCACATCACCTGTGACCTGAAGACAAATTAGTAATAAAAGAGTCCGCTGGTTTGTCCATCAGTACAGTATTAAAAATGTAAAAGTAAAAATCGGCTCCTCAAATGGGACGATTTGCCTCCTTTTCTGGTTTTTTTCACAGTTTTCTAACATTTTACAGACTAATCGATTGATCAGTTTATTGGTCATCATGAAAATGGTTCAGGCTGTCGTTTGCTAGCTGCTGTAAAATAGTGAATAATCCTGCTCACTGCTTCTGTCCTCTCTTCGTCGTTGGATGCAGCGTGTTTTTCAGACATTCATGGATGTTAGACATTAACGTTTCTCTTCTTCTTCTTCTTCTTCTTCTTCTTCTTCTTCTTCTTCTTCCTCGTCGTCTTCCTCTGTCTGTCCCTCTCTCTGTAAGGAAGAAAGGTGATGAGGAAGTTGAGTTTGAAGCCTCCGGAGAGGACGGCGGCGCTCCAGGCCATCTGGGACGAACAGGGCTCGGCGGATCTGGGACCCTGCGGTAGATCAGCCTCAGAGTGTGAAAAATAAATCCGGTGGAGTGTTGAAGTGTCTCTGTGTAAATGCTGATTGTCTTGACTCGTTGCAGGCGGGTTTTCCCATCAGTACTGGTGTGTGTGTGATTACCTGGGTCTGCCGTACCGAGAGGAGGTCCAATGGGTCGGTGCTGGAGACAGAAATCGTCTTTTTGACTTCCGCTTTTTTCTGTTTCCTGTTGTCTTTATATACTTTGCTCTGTTTCCTGTTTTCTGTTTCTGACTCACCTTTAGGTGCTTATTCTTCTGCCTTTTCTCTCCCACTTCTTCTTCTTTGCTCACTATATGCTTCTTTTTCCTTGGTTTAATATTAGTTTTATTGTTTTGGGCTTCTGTCGCTTCATCATGTGATCTGTTCTCTTCATCTTGTCCTCCTCTGCTTCTTTTTTTTTCTTCTGCTTCTTTTTCTTCTACTTCTTCACCACCTTTTCTACTTTTTTTATTGATCTTCTCATCTTTTTTTGTTGCTTTTGTCAGATTTTGTAGCTGTAAACTTGTACCGTGTCTTCTCTTCAAGCTGTGCTCGTTTGTGTTTTCACTGCTGTTGAGTTTAGCTTTGTGTTGTACCTGAACACACCGTCATCTCACCTGTGTGACGTTCACCTTCTCCAGGATGTGGACACCATCTATCTCACCCAGGACACCAGAGAGCTCAACCTGCAGGACTTCATCCACCTGGAGAACAGGTATGTGCACCTTTGGTTCATTGTGAATATAGAATATAATGTCTGACACACCTGTGTGATGTTCTTGTTGTGTTTTTCTCTCCCCTGCAGGGATCTGGTGGCGATCATCGCAGCTCTAGAGCACAACCAGTGGTTCACTAAACTCTCCGCCAAAGACTACAAACTGGTAACATCAACACAAACAGCTGAGCGCCGGCGAACTGAACAGAACTCACTGACAGTACAAAAGAAAGATGTGTGAGATAAAAATGACATTAAAGGCTCGTGTGTGTGTTTCTGCCAGTCGACAGATGTGTGCGACCAGATCCTCCGAGTGGTGGCTCGATCCAGCCGGCTGGAAGAGCTGGTGCTGGACAACGCTGGGCTGAAAAGGTCAGAGGTCAAATCTTAGAGCTGATGATGTGGTCCTGTACTTATCTTTACTACCTGAATTCTCCCAGTCAGCAGATCATAGTGACATGTTCATTGTTTTTCTCTCTTAAAATAGTAAATAAAATAGTAAATAAATAATACATTTCTTCTTCTTCTTCTTCTTCTTCTTCTTCTTCTTCTTCAGTGATTTTGCTCAGAAACTGGCCGGCGCTCTGTCGCACAACCCGGCGTCCACGCTGCACACACTCAACTTGAGCAACAACTCACTGGAGGACAAAGGTTAAAACATGTGTGCCCCTCCCACACACACACACACACACTTCTTGATATAACACTTTAGATATGTTTGTATATATTTATCTTTTGGTTTCTTCTACAATATGCAAAATATGTGACTTGTTGTTCTTGTTGAAGAATCTTGTTGAAGTTGTTCTTGTTGAAGAATTTGCATTACAATGATCTCTAATGATTTCCAATGTGGATCTAAACCCTCCTCTCTACACGTCCTGCGCCCTCTGGTGGCCATGTTGGAGCCCCTCTGCTGTGTAAAGTCTAACACAGTGACTGGATGTGTGTCTCTGTGCAGGTGTTTCTGCTCTGAGTGCTCAGCTCGCCAAGCTGCCCATGGGTCTGAAGCACCTGAACCTCTCCAGGACCTCCATGTCTCCTAAAGGTGAACACACAGAAAAGCAGTGATGTGGTAACACTTGATTATTGTCCTGCATTATATTTTCTAGAGGCTGCGTTTGTCATTTTCTGCAGGTGTGAACAGCCTCTGTCAGGCTCTCTGTGCCAACCCGGCCGTCTCCTCTGCCCTCACACACCTCGACCTATCAGGAAACTCGCTCAGAGGCGACGACCTGCAGGTACGCAGCCGCCTCTCCTCCTCCTGTCACGTCCAAGAGTAACTCTACGAGTCCATTGTTTTTAAGTTCTTCTTCTGAGCTTTTCAGATTACAGCAGCCATGTGTTCGTGTACATGTCTAAAGTGTGTGTTTCCTGCAGCACCTGCACAGCTTCCTGAGTCACTCAAACTGTCTGGAGACTCTGGATCTGTCCAACAGCGACTGCTCGCTGGAGCAGGTAAGAGCAGCAATACTACGTTTGTATCCGTCACACAGGTGGTGAACAGTCTGATTTTAGTGTTGTGCAGTTTCAGCCTCTGTCGCTCAAGCTGTGTGTTTTTTAGGTGTGTGCGTCTCTGCTCAGAGGATCTCTGAAGCATCTTTCTGTCCTCAACATGTCAAAAACAGTCTTCTCTCACAGGTCAGATATTACACACATCCTCCCAACAGCAGACGGTGCATGAGCAACAGAGCAGCATTAAACAAACGTCACCATTAAATATGGTTTAAATGAACTAACAGTCTGAGATGCACTGCGGTCGTCATTTGTTCAGAGGTATCACTGTAACACGTTTCTCCTCATATTCACACAGGAAGTGTAAAGAGATCTCTTCGTCCTTTAAGCAGTTCTTCAGCTGCGCTCAGGCTCTGAGCTCAGTGAGCCTGTCAGGAACCAGACTGCCGCTGGAGGCTCTGAAGTAAGAAAATCTCCACTGGAAGCTGATTTTACCGAGAGGCTCAGTGTTAAGACAGAGCTGTTGTATTTCAGTCCGTTCGCCTCGTTCCTATGAGGTGATGAAGGTCATTTTCTGCATTTTCCTGCTCGTTATATGTAGAATTGTTCAAGTCACCCAGAGAGAAGACATTTCTCTATTGAAGTGTAATACAGAGAAATGAAAACAGTTTGAGTAGCAGGACTTTGAAAAATCAAACATCAAGCTGAGCTGTTGAACTGAGTCTGATCGCTGGCTTTCCTCTGCAGAGCGCTGCTGTTGGGACTCGGCTGCAACCCAAACCTCAGTGACGTGTCGCTGGATCTCAGCTGCTGTGAGGTAAAACTTCAACACGCTGTGACGAAAAGTCATAGAGAGAAAGAAAATGAAGGAAGTTGTGAATGTGCTGAAACATCCAAACACACGGACAGCTGACCCTCTTCTGCTCTCAGCTGCGTTCAGGAGGCTCCCAGATCCTGGAGGGCTGTGTCGCTGAGATTCCCAACATCTCCAGTTTGGACATTTCAGACAACGGTGAGGACGTTTTAGGTTTGGAGCGTTTCTGACGCTGCTGTGTCGACTGTGAGTCGTGGCCCGTTCATGTTTCTGTGCTGCTTTGTTCAGGTCTGGACATGGATCTGACCACCCTGCTGGTGTGGCTGGCCAAGAACCGCTCCATCAGACACCTTTCACTGGGCAAGAACTTCAACAACATCAAGTCCAAGTGGGTGACAAACTGACGGCAAGCATCGTCAGCACAATATTAAAGCACAATAATGAAGGAAAGAGTCTTAAAGATGCAGTTATTTGGTTCCATTTCCGTTTTTAACTGAGTATTCAGGTTGTTGCTTTGTCTCTTAATCACATTTTTGTTGCCTGTGATGATGATATTTTCATTTTCTTCTCCAGGAACGTGGCTCTAGTCCTGGACAACCTGGTTCACATGATCCAAGAGGAGGAATCAGTGCGTGAAACTTACAGCGTTACGTCAGGAGTCTTTTAAAGTGCTTCGTGGAACTGGATCAGATTTCTTCTTTCCTGTTGTTCACATCAGTCTCTCTCCTTGTCTCTGTCGTGTCCTCCTCCTCCTTTTACCGCTGTTACATCATTTGGGGTTTTATTTTATGCTGAAACATTCATTAGACACTTTAGAATGATCCAATAAACAGTTTCTTCTCCTGCAGCCGTTGACCTCGCTGTCCCTCGCTGACTCCAAGCTGAAGGCCGATCTCTCCATTGTCCTCAACGCTCTCGGCAGCAACTCCTCTCTGACCAAACTGGACATCAGCGGAAATGCCATGGGGGACATGGGGGCCAAGATGCTGGCCAAAGCCCTGCAGATCAACACCAAACTCAGGTGAGCCAGGGAACAAAGACGAGAAGGACAGAGGAGTCCAGCTGTCTCTGGATGAAGTGATCAACGACTGATGTTCAGGTGGAAAGTTAGTGAAGTGAAAGTGACTGAAATCATTCAGCTTGACTTTGCTGTAACAGCTGATCCCTCTGCAGGTCAGTGATGGTCTGAACAGTGATCATTTTGGCCTTTATAAAAAGTAAAAAAGTCACAGGAGCAAACTTTGTTTAGTCCAAATGGTTTGTTTGGTTTTTTTCATCTCCTTGGTTTGTGTGTGTGTGTGTCTGCAGGACAGTGGTGTGGGACAGAAACAGCGTCAGTCCTCAGGGTCTACAGGACGTCGCTGCTGCTTTGGAGAAGTGAGTATGAAGCCACGCTTTAACGCTTTAACAAAGGCTGAGCCAGTGAAGGCTTCTTCTCCTGATAGAAGCCCTGATCTGTGTTTGTACCTCCATCAGGAACTACACCATTCGCTTCATGCCTGTTCCCATCATGGATGCTGCTCAGGCGCTGAAGGCGAGCCCGGAGAAGACAGAGGACGCCTTACTAAAGGTTGATGTCCTGTTCTTTTTGAATACTTACAGATCGGTGTAGATGTTTGCAGCTCTGTGAGCCTCCAGTGTATTTTATTAAGAATATTCTGTTTCATGATGCAGATGGAGCAGTACCTGCTGAGGAACCATGAGACTCGGAAATACCTCCAGGAGCAGGCGTACCGACTGCAGCAGGGCATCGTCACCACCACCACACAGCAGGCAGGCACCTCAGCGCACACACACACACACACACACACACACACACACACACTAAGATCTTCCTCTTCACTGACTGACCTCTGACCTCTGTGATCCAGATGGTCGACATGATGTGTGTGAAGGTGCAGGACCACCTGAACTCTCTGAGGTTCACAGAGACCGGCCTGGTCCAGGAGGACATGAAGGTAGCAGAGAACCTCATGAAAGATGCCAGGAACTCCAAGACAGTAAGAGGACACGCTTCCGGCTCACGTACCAGTTTGAAAACAGGCGGAAAAACGTCTGCGGTAAGAAACACTCTGTGATCTCTGTGCCTCTCTCCTCCCTCCAGCTGCTCCCCAACCTGTACCACCTGAGGAGCGGAGGGTCCAGAGGAGCGTGTGTGGGAGCCATCCAGGACAAACTGGAGTCGATGGCTGGAGAGGTGGCCAGAGTGATGGACGAACAGCTGCAGGTAGGAGCTGCTCCAGCAGCTCTTTGTTTCTACCTTTATCACACCTGTCGGATACAATAAGCGAAATGGTTTCATCTTCACAGACAATGCTGGTGTCCATGGTGGACGCTGCTGAGGGTCTGTGTCCTCATGTGATGAAGAGGAGCAGCCTTCGCCAGGAGCTGCTGAAGGCCGGAGCGGGGAGGATGACCGTGCCTCGCAGCTTCATCACCACCACGCTGCTGGAGCAGTCCGGGGTCGACATCATCAACAAGATCAGGTCTGATCTGCCCTGTGTGTGTGTGTGTGTGTGTGTGTGTGTGTGTGTGTGTGTGTGCGCATTTACTGGGTTAGTTTCATCTGTGTTACTGCAGCTAATGTGTGATTTCAAGGTGATGAATAGATGTTTTCTCCTGATGTCCGTCCTGTGCCTCCATAACAAACCGGTCTTCTGTGACGTCCGTCTGTCCTGATTCTCCTTGAACAGACTGAACGTGTGTTGATGAGGAGACGTCTTTAACCAAAAACCTCCCCTGTAAACCACTTCTGGGTGTCTCAACCCAAGTGGAAAAATCAGCTTTGATGGATTTTTGTATTTGGTCAAGTTCTGTTCTGTTCTGTGTTTTACTTCTGTGTGTTTTTTCTCTTCTGTGTGAAACAGTGAAGTGAAGCTGAGCATGGCATCGTTTCTGTCTGACCACATCGTGGATGAAATCCTGGAGTCTCTGTCCAGATCACAGCATACTCTGGTTAGTGTCCTCTCTGCTGGTCTGTCTGTCTGTCTGTCTGTCTGTCTGTCTTTTTCTGTCTGTTCATCTCTCCCTCCTTCCTCCCTCTGTGTCCAGGCCGACCATCTGATCGGGAAGACTCAGCCTCTGCTGCGTCAGGAGCCTCAGATGGAGACTGAGGTTCTGGATGAGGTGGTCCTGCAGCCAGAGAACCACAACCAGGAGCAGAAACAAAGCCATAAGCGGGACCAGAAGCACGGGCTGGAGGACATGGACACCTGCATGGTTGGAAAACACAAAACAAACACTTTAACAGCAGTCAGGGTGGCAGTCAAACATGTTCTGTCATCATTGAGAGTCGATGTGGAAACTCAGAGAAGCATCATTAAAAAGTGAGACAAAAACCTGTTTTTCCTCTTTAGATGACTCCTAAATCCAAGAGGAAGAGTATTCTGGTCCGGATGCTGCGCCCCGTCTCCGTGGCGTTTGGTGAGTCTGTTTTTCCTGACTGCAGCGTGTTTGTGATAATTAGAAAGTCATAAATTTACAGTCGGTAAGCACCATGCAGCCGTGACAGGATGACTACGCCTCAGACATGTTCGTCTGAAGAAACCTTGTTTTCAGGTTCTTTCCTGGACCAGTAGGAGGTTTTCTTTCTTCTGGTGTGTCTTGATTTCATCCACAGCTTGTGCTGATATCATCCTCTGTTTGCCAGCAGAGATGGAGTTTGACCTGGACAAGGCTCTGGAGGAGGTTCCTATCCACGTCGAGGACCCACCTCTGCTTCCTCCTCCTCCTCAGCCATCGGACAGAATGTCGGCCTACTATGGAGACCTCCCCCCTCCCCCTACTCCGCTGGATACGAAGCCCGTCTGTTTGGGCGAGCTGCCGCCGGTGGAGCACGTGCCGCTGGAGCATCGCACCAAATTCCGCCCGAAACCTAAGAAGAGGACCAAACCCAGCCGGCTGCCTGTAGGTCTCCGTCAGAGAGACGTCCTCGAATTATCAGTGATGCCGATCTTTGTTTGTTTGTTTGCACGTCTGAATCTATTAGCAACAAAATGATGTGACTTTCCTGACAAAAACAGTCATGACATGGCTAATAGAAACACGTTCATGTGAAAAATGTGTGAGTTGAATCGATAATTATGTTTTGTTGCTGTGCTTTTCATGTCTGACCTATTAATGCTTGATTTTATTACAAACTCATTAATTATCAGTAGAAGATGTTATTCTGTCCTCTCATTTGTAGCAGCGCTGGTGGTGTCGACCTTGCTGAACATATTCAGCTGTTGAGGTTGTTGTTTCTGCCTCTGTTTCATTGCTGCCATCGGTCTTTCAGCGGGAGGCCACCCGCAGCTTGGCGCCACAGGAGGCAGAGCAGAACAGCATCATGGGAAGGCTGGACGAGGGTCTGGAGGACTTCTTCTCCAAAAAAGTCATTAAACTCAGCTTCAAGTGAGAGTCATGCTTCAAACTGAAACACGTGTTTTTGGCCGTTTTTTAAAGATGTTCACATGAATACAGTTCCTGCACAGTCTCGCTGTTCCTCCACCCGTTAGAGGTGGAGCACAGGCTGTGTTCTGCTCCGTCTTCTGATTCTGTGGTCTCTTCTCCAGACTTCCCTCTGTGAGAGGTTCGTCCTCCAGCACGCAGGAAGCAGCAGATAAGAAACGTGATTCCAGGAAGAGCGGTTTCTTTAACCTGATCAAATCCCGGACGTCCCGCTCAGAGAAGAGCCATGGAGCTGCCTCCATCACTCCACCCAGCCCCGCCTCCTCCACCGCTGCTCCACCGTCCTCCTCTGTTAGCCCAGTGACTGAAGAGACGACGCAGATAAGCTCCACTCCGCCCGTGAAAAACCCTGGCACTGTGGCAGAGCCCCACCAGGAGCTCCACAAGGCCCCATCCGTGGACCTCGCAGATTCTGAGGTGGAGGCTCCTCCGCCCGCCGCTGAACCTGCAGAGGATGAGAAGGAGGAGGAGAATGTGGAGAAGAAGGAGAACCCCCTCATTCCTCGTCACATTGGTGTTCCTGTGATGGGCATGGACCTGATGGCTGAGATGAAGGCCAGACAGGAGAGAATGGCTGGAAGGAAGGTGGGTGGAGCGCATACGTCAGCATCTCTGATCACATTCTCCACCATCATCATACCAGTAAACCAGCACCAGGAAGACGATTAGCGCTTAGCTGTTTGAATGTTGCCACAGGTTTTTATGACTGCCAACGTATTTAACATGAAAACTCCATCTGTTTCAGTCTGAGTCTCCACCCGTGCTGGAGAAGGTGGAGGGCGACAAAGGTGAGTGTCTTTAATGCTGTGTTAGCTGTGGGTCTGTTGGAGGTTAAATGTCGTAGCTTCATCTTATTTATCTTCAAACCGGTTATCACCACGCAGCCAAACCAGACGTCCACCCCGCCGTCTCAGCGGACGCTGATGAGTCCAGACCAGAGCCGGCTCCCCGCTCAAAACCGCCCGGCGTCAACCCCAAACCGCCCCCACCCCAGGCCACCAAGCCCCCGCTGGGGCCCCGCACCTCTGGTCCCCTCAGTCCTGCCAGTCCAACCAGTCCCCGGCCGAGCAGCACCTACGTCACAGGTAGACGAAGAGCAGACGTCCCTGTCAGGCAGACACGAGAAGCTTTCTTAATGTGTGTGTTTGGACTGAAAATCAATCCGTCGTTTCATTGATCTGTTTCTCAGACGACTCTGCTGAGGCTCCTGCAGGAAACTCGTCTGCCAAAGGACCACTTCCCGCTCCTCGCCTGAAGAGGGCGCCGTCAGAGCAGGAGAGAGAGATCACCAGCAGCAGCCCCGCAGGACCCCAGACTCCACAGGACGGTTCGTATCCCAGCAAGCCGTTAGCGGCCCCAGGAGCCCGATGAGGGTCGGATTGAAATAAAGAGTATTCTGAAAGAGCCGAGTGATGACTGCTCAGAGGTCAGTTTGGGCTAAAATCAGCGCCTGAAGGGCTTGTCAGTGGTCTGATACTGCTGGTATTTTATTAAAATGTGTTCAATTTGAGGCGCGTGACTCAGAGCCCAAAATATACCACTCAGTCTAACAGGTGACAACTTGTTTAATGAACGCTTATTTGACGCCTCCACACACCACACACACGCCATCTGAAGCAACGCTGTGTGTGCGTGTGTGTGTGTGATTTTTAACACTCGGCTCGCGTAATTAAAGCTTACAGGAACTATTTTCTTCTATGTAATCAAAAAGACAAGTTGTCTTTAAGATTGTTGTGCAAGACGAGTGTTTTTAAAATCAAAGAGAGACGAGGAAAAGGTCGTTTTAAGAAGCGTTCGTTACACAAACAGCTTGTCCTCTGCTGAGGAGCTGCAGTGACGCGTTAATACTGAAATACTACTAATACTAATAATATAATAACAATAATGATAATACACAGTAGTATATTCAATTCAATTCAGTTCAATTCAATTCAATTCAATTCAATCCAATATTCCTTTATTTGTCCCGCAAGGGAAATTCCATATGATGGTAATAATCATGGTAATAATCATCCTGTACTTCATAAATTTGACATTAATGACACAAAACGAAGGATAAACGATCAGATCAGAGTGACTGTAAAAGTCAGAAGACGCTGTCCTCAAAACTGTCCTCCAAGCTGTTGTCTTCATTCTCATCTTCGTCTTTTTAAAAGAGAAGGAGTCTTATTTGTTGTTTTTCAGTTTTGATTTCTTCGTTCGGTCTCATTTAATCTCTTTGATTAATGAGTCACAGGAGACAAACTATGGGTGAAATATGTCTGAAGGAAGAAGACGCATCGTTTTTTTCTCTTCTTCTCTTGCAGTTGAGTTTCCGGCGGACGGCGACGCGTTTGAGCCGCCCGGCGCCGCGGTTGAACCCGGCGGTGGCGGCCGGCAGTGGTCGTCTCTGAAGAGCTCGGCCAGTCCTGCTGCGGCGAGGGAGGACGACCGAGAGCGAGCCAAGTCGCTGCCCGCCTACGGTTCGATATCCACCTTTCACACATTACAGACTTCACCGTTAACTCGTCAATGCAGTTCCAGCTAACTGTCGACTGGATCAGTTCCACCTTTAAGACGCACTCATGTTCAGCCTTCATGTTTGAAACATGTCTGTTGTATGTTTGTTTCCTGGATTCAGGATTTGAAGTGTTCCTGGTTTATCAGTCCAGTATTTTTTTTCTTGCTTTGATGGTCGAACACATCTCTTCTGGTTCCAGTCCACCTGTTTGTCTTTCCTCATCTGCGCTTTGTCTCCGTCTCTTCAGTGAGTCCTCCAGCTCTGGCAGACACAGATCTCAGTCCAGCTGAGGAGGACGTTCCGTCTCCGGTCGCCGATCTCAAGTCTGACAACAGATCAGAGGACGAGTCCGGAGACGCTCCTTCAGTCTGATTCCAACGAGATGTCCGCAGCCAACTGTCCCGCTCGACCGTCCTCTGCACCGGAGACACTGGAGGGACGTCAATCGCACACAGTGAAAGCAGCGACAGCGGACAATGATTTATCTTTTTTCTTTCCATGGGCAGAGGGGACATGCTGTTATCAGAGCAGCGTCCTGACCTCGGATCAGTCCCAGCTGTCAAAGGGACGCTCCATCACCGTCTCTGTCAACAGCTCTGATTGGACCATAAAGAGCAGATGGTTTCATCTGGTGCAGAGACAATCAGCAGATGTTTGTCCAAAGCACTGAGGACGACTCTGATGCTAATGATGCTAAACTGAAGAGCTGCTGGAGGTTTTATTTCATTTCAAGGAAACAGAGACGATGACGAGGAAAATCTCAGTTAATCCTGCAAAGATCATTGGAGTTTTTGTCTCCTTTTCACGTGTTTTAATAAAATCAGATTTAAGGACTCAATAATGGAAATATGAGTCAGTAAAATGAGGTTTGAGCTGCAGGTCCTGTTGGCGTTAACGAGGTTTGTGAGTGTAAATAACTTGTTCATGTCGACATCTAAATCCACAGAACGACAGGAGAAGTCCTACATTTTCTGTAAGGTCTGACATTTCAACACCTCACGCCGGCGAACGTCCATCTGTCTGTCTGTCTGTCTGTCTGTCTGTCTGTCTGTCTGTGTGTCCTCAGCTGCCTTCAGGCGTTCAGTCACATCAACACATGCAGGTGGTCAACACACCTGCTGTGTCCCTGAACGCAGCACAAACCTCAGTGGGTGGAAACAAAGGGGGCGTCTCCTCTTTGGCCCCACCCACTGATGTTTATCTTAACCAATGAAATGATTCCTGCCAAAGACTAAAGCAGGACACGTGGCCTCATCGTACTGCTGCACTTAATGATCCTGGATCAGTGTAAATATGTTCATATGTACTAACTCCACAGTTTCTAAAATAAATGGGTTTATATCAGTTAATATTGTAGACTGAGCAGAAAATCAATGACACGTGCTGTTGAATCTGCATGAACTGAGAAACACGGTGATGGTTTTCATTTCACAGGGACGTTTTTTTTGTCATTTCTTTTAAAAAATCAGCTTTTTAAACGTAAGTTAAAGAATGTTTTATCTACATGTGACTGTCAGGTGTTTCTGTCTTTGTATGTTTATACCAATAAATCCTGTTTGACCCCTCGGACTCTCTCCTTCACTCTCTCCTCCCTCCTGCGAGCCGCTGAATCCGCCTTCAGCCTCATTTCTCTGGATTCTGACAGCAGAGTTCACTTGAGGGGGTCGGCTGTGTCTGAGAGCCTCCTGCACACGTCTGGAAGAAGCTTTTTCCTTCGCTTGTCTGCCACCAGCTCGACCTGCGGACTGGTCTTCAGCACCATGGACGGCGCCATGCACAGCCTGGACGCGGCGGCTTTCTGGCAGATCTGGCAACACTTCGACGCCGACGGTGAGGGGGTGAGGGGGGGTCTGAGGATGTCAGTCATGCTGTCATAAGAAGAACACGGAGCCTGTACTTTATGGTACCCAGTACATTTACTCAAGTACTGTAGTAGGAGGAGTAAACATAGAGGTACATGTATGTATTTTACTTCCATTTTCTGCTACTTTATGCTTCTACTTCACTCCGTCTGATGGGGAAATGCACTTTTTACTCCGCATTATTTAGCTGCTAACTTCAGCCACAAGCTGCAGTGCAGATTTAAACTGTTGATAGAAAATATGATCGATCCGTGAGGATGTGTTGATATCGATTAAGATGCTTCACATCAGCTCCACCTTCACCAGCTGACAGTACCTCTGGTACCACAGCAGCTTCATTCAAACTGGTGTAAGATGATGAAATTTGACATTTTAAACATTAGTAGTTTATGCTCTTTTATAAAAAACACTCGGTTGATTAGGCTGAAGGTTTTTGGAGTAATTTCTCTTCACCTTCATCATGTTCTGATGTTTTTAGATAACGGGTACATCGACGGAAAGGAGCTGGACTCCTTCTTTCAGCACATGCTGGGGACGTTTGGGATGAAGGTAAAGACATCAAACCGATGAAGAGTTGGTCGTCTTCTCACCCACCTGTTGATAAAATGAAGAAACCGCTTCTCCAGCGGCAGAGACCACAGTGTTGTATTTCATACGACCAGCAGGGGGCGCAGACAGTGTCTGAGTGTACACACAGTGGCTTTATGTTGATCTGTTTATCATTCAGCTTTTCACTGGTTAAACCTGCCTCAGCTTGTGTGAGAGATGAGTCCATGTTGTTTTCAGAGGGAGGAGATAACCGAGGACCAAATCAGGAGACTGAGACAGAGATTCATGTCTGCTCGAGACTCCACAGCTGATGGACGTCTGCAGATACAAGAGGTACAAAAACCTTTTCCCCTGAGCTGCTGCTGGCTCCAGAACAGTCTTCATGGACGTTTTCATGTCAGAGTCGGTACGGTGACCTGTGACCTCTGTGTTTGGGCAGAGTTCAGGTGTCAGCATGATGCTGAGGCGACGGTTCGTCTTCACTCCTGCAGATTCACAGCATGAAGCAGGAAAATCTTTTCTCATTTCACATTTCCCATAAGAAAACACACACTTTTCCAGGTGTGTCCTTCAGACAGCTTCACTGAGTTAAAACAGACTGCAGGTAAATGAAAAGAGCTTTGTCATGTGACGACTCTGCACTCTGAACACTGTAGACTTCCGTACAAAGACACTGACTGCGATGTCCAAAACCAGTCAGATCCTCTGAACGTTCACACGCGCTCGGCCGACGACGCCGATTCTGATCCTGATTGTGATTGTTTTTTCCAGCTGGCCACCATGATGCTGCCGGAGGAGGAGAACTTCCTGCTCCTGTTTCGCAGAGAGACGCCGCTGGACAACAGTGTGGAGTTCATGAGGGTGAGGGTCAAAGGTCAACAAATGGTGCAGAGGTGAATGAAGGGCAGTGAGGACGTGATGTGAATGAGCAGCACGTCCCTCTCGTTACCACGATGAGCACCGGCCTGCTGCCTGTTGTATTTTCAGCCGTTTCTTTCTGTCTTTGTCTGTAGATCTGGAGGAAATATGACTCTGACAGCAGCGGCTACATCTCAGCCACTGAGCTCAAGGTAACTGCTGAGTTTAGACGTAACAGAGCCGACAGCCAGACACAGAAAACAGCTTTTAGAGTCAACAAATCAATTCAACGTCACATTTGAATGAAATGATGTGTTTGGTTTGAACTTCTAGCTGCAGAATTGACTTGAACTAAAACTTTGAAGGAAAAGAAGACAGTTGTTCTCTACCTGTCAAGATTAGAAAGCAAACCAAAAGTTGGGTGTCTTTTTGTCCCTGCAGGGCTTCCTTCAGGACCTCTTCCTCCAGCACAGGAAGTCCATCACCCCCAATAAGCTGCAGGAGTACACGGACAGCATGGTAACAGGCGGCGGAGGGTTGAGCCGTTCACGTCCTCTTATCGTCGACTGTTAATCTCATTCTGACTTGTTTCCCTCGTAGATGAAGATGTTTGATAAAAATAAGGACGGCAGACTGGACCTGAATGACCTGGCCAGGTACTGCTGATCTGTGTCATGTGACCAAGAGAAGAATCATCAGATGAGAATGATCAGAAAAAATACATCAGATTTTAATCTTTGACATTTAAAAAGACTTAACATGAGGCTAATTCTGTCGTTTCCGTTCAGAATTTTGGCCCTGAAAGAGAACTTCCTGCTGAAGTTTAAGATGGACGTAAGTTTTCATTTCATATTTGGAATCATAAATCAGAAAAATACTTACAGCCGCCTCCCTTTCACCTCAGTCTACGTGTAGTCCTTCTCGTGGGTGTAAATGTTATTGATCTGCTGTATTTGGTGTCAGGCTTGCAGTCAAGAGGACAGGAAGAGAGACTTTGACAAGATCTTCGCTCACTATGATGTTGTGAGTTTGAATTTTTCCCTCACTGTTGAGTTTTCTTCATGTTTACTGTCCGGTCAGAGGGAGCAGGGGGGTCCTGCTCCTCAGACGCCTGGATGTGTGTTCATGCTGCCTGCTGAGTGATGAACAGTGACGTTAGCTGACAAACACCATCAGATGACAGCTGACATTCAGCCAGGAGGCTTTGTGACTGTGTTAGCTTCTGCACTCAGTATGAAACTGTGCCTTCAGTATGAAACACAATCTGAACAGGAAGTAAAGACTTTTGGTGTGTGTGTGTGTGTGTGTGTGTGTGTGTGTGTGTGTGTGTGTGTGTGTGTGCGCACAGAGTCAGACCGGTGCGTTGGAGGGCCCTGAGGTGGATGGATTCGTGAAGGACATGATGGAGCTGGTGAAGGTAAAGATCGTGAACACACTGCTGAGCCAGTATTCAACTAATCAGGGATCAGTCAGTGTCACTCAGATCTGATCATGATTGATCATCTTTTCCTGGGCACGGGAACGTTAAAAACGCTTATTGGCTTTCATTGATCTCATGTCTGTACAGTAAATATGAAACCACAGCCAGATTAGCGTAGCTTAGCATGTAAGCATTCAAGCCATAGCACGAGCAGAGGCAGTCCCTTCACTGCCCACCCTTCAGTCACTGACCTCTGGCCTCTCTGTTAACGCCTCCACACCCCCCCACCCCCACCACTCTCCTCCAGCCCAGCATCAGTGGCACAGACCTGGACAAGTTCAGGAAAGCCCTGCTGGGTCACTGCGACATCAATGGAGACGGAAAGATCCAGAAGAACGAGCTGGCTCTCTGCCTCGGCCTCAAGCTCAGCTAACAGACCCTCACAGCATCACCCTCCATCACTCCTCTTCCTCTTTTCTTCATCTTTATATACTTCAATACTAGTATTTTACTCTTTCCTCCTACTCATTCCTTCCCTCATCCTAATTCCTAGCGTCCAGTTTGGTGTTGACAAACTGATGTATCCTCATATTCTATGGTCTTTAATATCAGCAGAGTGCATTTATATTTTTCTGTATTTAAGTTCGTAGTACAGGTCAAAAAAAGTGTAGAAAACGCTGAGTTTTGAGATTAAAATAAACGTGTTTGGTGTTTTCATGACTGCATGCTGCTTCTTTGTAATGTTTTAATACATGAAACTGTGTTTGCATGACGTTACTGTGAAACCTGTAACATGAGTGATGGTTAATAAAACCTTCAATCTTTGTCAGCTGTGTCTTTCCTCTCTAACACGTGAGGTAAATTCATTGCAAACAACATGATGAGAATGAAACAATTACCCAGTTATGTCTGCTTTTATAGTTAAGGTTGTTCTGTGGCAACAAAAACTGCATTATTAATTGACTGCGAGTAGCTTTTGATGAAATCAGTGACGACCTGAAGGGAAGGAAATCAATCCAATGACTGATTATATGATTTGCGATGTAATAATTCCCCAGCAGTAATGCAAAATATACATATTCTAATGGGCTTAAACATGCAGAACACCAGCACTGTCCTTTAAAGTTCAGCTTAGAGAACATGCACAACATGATGGACAACAAAGCATGAAGAGCAGCAACTTCGTAACTCATAGTTTCATGGTCTTCTCAACAAACATCACCTCAACAAACTGAACCAAAACTGCTCTAAAATTCACCTTTGTTGTTCTGAAGGAGACATTTAATTTAATGCACAACACATAATACAAATATGTCAACGCAAATCCTTTTGTACCCCCACACAGTCACATTAGACAATGTACATGAGCGACAGCGTTAACTCAAAACACCACAAGCGGTCGGTGATTTTTATTTATTTGTTCAGTATTTTGGTTGAGCTGAGCCATGAGGCAGATCTACAACCTGCTGTGAGAAGCTGAAGAGTTTTTAGCTGACACAAGTGAAACGCAGCTTGATTGCCTAAGTGCAAACACCTGCCCAGGTTGCCAGAGCTGACAGCGCCAACCTGATTCCAGTTCCTTCATCAGTGTGAGACACTAGAAAAGGGCCAGTGTGAGAGCAGCAGTCAGGAAGCTAAAACAATAGTTTCTGATTTTGTTTGGCTGTCAGCAGCACACATTGAGAAGGCTGCTTGGCTTCAGCTCCACCAGAAAAATGGCCTCTGGATTTTGTGTGAGGTAAGATGACTTTTCTCTGTTTTGGCAGCCATTTCACTCACTGACTGGTTTTGTTTGTTTCACATGTTGTTCTTTTTCAGGGTGCTCTTACTCTCGCTAGCAGTGTTTGGACAACATGCAAAAGGTAAGAATTCAAGCTAAACAATCTGCATTTTCATTTGGTGAGTTATTACAGTAACATCAAATGTTTCTTTTTCCTAGCACTGACGTACAGAAGTGGAGGCTCCAGTGGCATCACACCCCTCTTTAAAGGGGCTGAAAACGAGCGCAGCTACAAACCTGCTTCAGCTCCTTCCACTGAGAGCTATGCACAGCCTGGAGGTCCTCTGGGTAGCCATGGACCCAGTTACGCTGAAAGTGCTTCATTTGAGTATCTAAAGCCTGCTGCTGCACCTAGTGCTGGACATTTTGGGGCTTCTTATGGAAGGCAAGTAGATGGCTACAGTCCAGAGGGAAGTGTTTCCAATTACAGGCCTGGCCCACTGATTAATCAGAAACCTAGTCAGCATTCAGGCCAGCAACCCCAGCCGCCGAGCTACCCGGCCCAGCCCCAGCAGCCTCAGCGGCCCAGCTACCCGGCCAAGCCCCAGCCCCAGCCGCCTCAGCGGCCCAGCTACCCGCCCCAGCCCCAGCAGCCGCAGCGGCCCAGCTACCCGGCCAAGCCCCAGCAGCCGCAGCGGCCCAGCTACCCGGCCAAGCCCCAGCCGCAGCAGCCTCAGCGGCCCAGCTACCCGGCCAAGCCCCAGCCGCAGCAGCCTCAGCGGCCCAGCTACCCGGCCAAGCCCCAGCCGCAGCGTCCCAGCTACCCGGCCAAGCCCCAGCCTCAGCCTCAGCAGCCCAGCTACCTGGCCAAGCCCCAGCAGCCGCAGCGGCCCAGCTACCCAGCCAAGCCCCAGCCGCAGCAGCCTCAGCGGCCCAGCTACCCGGCCAAGCCCCAGCCCCAGCCGCAGCAGCCTCAGCGGCCCAGCTACCCGGCCAAGCCCCAGCCCCAGCCGCAGCAGCCTCAGCGGCCCAGCTACCCGGCCAAGCCCCAGCCTCAGCCTCAGCGGCCCAGCTACCCAGCCAAGCCCCAGCCCCAGCAGCCGCAGCGGCCCAGCTACCCGGCCAAGCCGCAGCAGCCGCAGCAGCCTCAGCGGCCCAGCTACCCGGCCAAGCCGCAGCAGCCGCAGCAGCCTCAGCGGCCCAGCTACCCGGCCAAGCCGCAGCAGCCGCAGCAGCCTCAGCGGCCCAGCTACCCGGCCAAGCCCCAGCCTCAGCCTCAGCAGCCCAGCTACCCGGCCAAGCCCCAGCAGCCGCAGCGGCCCAGCTACCCGGCCAAGCCGCAGCAGCCGCAGCAGCCTCAGCGGCCCAGCTACCCGGCCAAGCCGCAGCAGCCGCAGCAGCCTCAGCGGCCCAGCTACCCGGCCAAGCCGCAGCAGCCGCAGCAGCCTCAGCGGCCCAGCTACCCGGCCAAGCCCCAGCCTCAGCCTCAGCAGCCCAGCTACCCGGCCAAGCCCCAGCAGCCGCAGCGGCCCAGCTACCCGGCCAAGCAGCAGCCACAGCGGCCCAGCTACTCACCCCAGGCCCAGCAGCCGCAGGGGCCCAGCAACCTGGCCAAGCCCCAGCAGCCCAGCTACGACAATGTGAGCCAAACTAAAGCTGGCATGTGGGACATTGCTTTTCCACAGGGAGCTGCTCCCCCAAGAAGTTCCAGACCAATGGCACCTATGTATGCCTACAAGTGGCAGCAAATGGTTCCTGTCTACAATGGTCTTCGACATTAGGTATTGTAAAGTTGCACTTAATTTGTTTTCAAAGAGCTTAAAATATTCAATGTAGATGTAATATTATGCTGCAGTGAGTAAAGGATTGTGGTTAACTTTTGTATTAAAAACATGCAGGTGCCTTATTTCATAAGGAATGTTCCTTAAGGATAAAATGCATGTGTTTCTGTTCTCAGGGTCCTATCCACATCCTGGAAGCAGTTTGACCTAGCATCAACTTTTGTGAAATTCAATAAAGTATTTGGAACTACACTCCCTGTCCATGGATGTCATTTAATGTTTGAACTGTTCAGTAATGTTGCTACACAATAATCAAGTGCATCAAACCCTGTTGAACTCTTATTCTTCCTGGTTATTAAATGTTAGGTCTTGGGACAGGAATGATGAAATGGTAACTCTCAGTAATATCCAAGAAGTACATTGAGGTTTCTGCTTAACGTGTCCTCCTGTCTTACACATTGGTCTCAGTTAATCACACAAACCATGACTTTAGCAGTTCTTAAACTGTTCTATCATTGACTTGGCAGTACTTTATCTGCAGTTCCTTTCAGAAATGCAAGGTTTTTAAACATTCTTCTCAGTGTCATTTCTACCTTTAGTTGCGTAATATTGCTTGTTGGTTGGTACCCCCTTTGGCTCACTGTCTGAAATAAGTTGTAAAACAGGAGCCCACACAGCTGAGTAGAGTTATACTGAGCAAGGCCCTGCAACAGAATAACTGAATTTTGGGAACTATAAACCAAAAGAATGCACAATTTCTGAAACAGTCTCTCACCATCAACTGCTTTTAGTTTTGCTGTATGGCTGAAGGTGTATTAATGATTGAAATCAGCTGCCATTTGATTGGAGTTGTGCAGACACCATAGCAGATAAAGATCTTTTTAGATGAAAGCCAAGATTCAGCTTCTCTGTAAGAGATACAGGCAGCAGAATAGCTTGACACCACATGTGTCTAATGAATAAGCCATTGTGTACAAAGAGCCTGGCATCCAACACATCAGACTGAAGTATGTTTTTAACCCAGTAAGAGATGACATGAGCTGGCTATGAGGTGCAGCTGAAGAAAGACTCCATTTACAACCAGGAATATTGTAGTAGAGTGGCATCTAAAATACTTTGACACAACACTTTTAGCAGAGCCTGATCTCTGTCATATCTGAGGCCAGCAGTGTTATTTTCAGGCTAAATATAATTAAAATGTGGATCAGATTTAAGTCAGCAGGCAGATTATGTTGCATCTAAACAGGTGATAGCTTTAAACCGTGTGAAGACATTTTTAGCCATGCTAGCAGCGTAGCTCAAGGTAGGGCAGTGTCGGTCTGTCTGTCCACCACTTTGGTCCAGACTGAAACAACTGTTAGTCCTGACATTTATGGTCCCCAGAGGATGAATCCTTATGATGTTGGTGGTCCTTTGACTTTTCCTCTAGCATCATCAGGAGGAGGAGTTTAGAAAGCAAACCAAAAGTTGTTTGTCTTTCTTGTCCCTGCAGGGCTCCTTCAGGACCTCTTCCTCCAGCACAGGAAGTCCATCACCCCCGATAAGATGGAGGAGTACACGGACAGCATGGTAACAGGCGGCGGAGGGTTGAGCCGTTCACACGTCTTCTTGTCGTCAACTGATGAAGCCCCAGCAGCCCCATGAAGATGTTTGACAAAAATAAGGACAAACAATAACAACATGCTCAGCAAAAACCTCAGGAAGAAACCCTTCACCACACACGGACTGCTGCCTCAAATGAATACATGTTTGTTAAAACATCATGTCAATCTCCTGTGTACATATGCAGTTTCCCTACCATTATATTATATATATTATATGTATTATTAGGCCTCCCTCCCTTGAAGGTCAAATTAATTTAATTTAAATTTATTTTCTAAATAGGGCCAGATCACAACAGAAGTCATTTGAGGATACCTTTCCTACAGAACATGTCTTGTCCTTTTACGAAACAAACTAAATAGCCATATGTTATTTATCTTATTTACACAATGACGTGTCATTTCTGTCTCTACATGGTCGCGTGTTTACAATTGTCTACGCTCCCACCAGCGGACAGAGAGCGCGCCTTGCACACTTTGTGGATAATTGTCATATGTATGCATATGTGAAACACATTAACATCTTTACAGGTAAAAATATACTGCTAATGGAGATTTAGCACTGCGACATCAGTGGAGACGGAAAGCTCTAGAAGAATGAGCTGGCTCTCTGCCTTGGCCTCAAGCTCAGCTAACAGACCCTCACAGTATCACCCTCCATCACTCCTCTTCTTCCTCCTCATTCAGGCACCTCTTGTCTTTCTCTTATTAAATTTCAGTATTAGTATTTTACTCTTTCCTCCCACTCATTCCTTCTCCCATCCTAATTAGTTCAGCTTAGAGAACATGCACAACATGATGGACAACAAAGCATGAAGAGCAGCAACTTCGTAACTCATAGTTTCATGGTCTTCTCAACAAACATCACCTCAACAAACTGAACCAAAACTGCTCTAAAATTCACCTTTGTTGTTCTGAAGGAGACATTTAATTTAATGCACAACACATAATACAAATATGTCAACACAAATCCTTTTGTACCCCCACACAGTCACATTAGACAATGTACATGAGCGACAGCATTAACTCAAGACACCACAAGCGGTCGGTGATTTTTATTTATTTGTTCAGTATTTTGGTTGAGCTGAGCCATGAGGCAGATCTACAACCTGCTGTGAGAAGCTGAAGAGTTTTTAGCTGACACAAGTGAAATGCAGCTTGATTGCCTAAGTGCAAACACCTGCCCAGGTTGCCAGAGCTGACAGCGCCAACCTGATTCCAGTTCCTTCATCAGTGTGAGACACTAGAAAAGGGCCAGTGTGAGAGCAGCAGTCAGGAAGCTGAAACAATAGTTTCTGATTTTGTTTGGCTGTCAGCAGCACACATTGAGAAGGCTGCTTGGCTTCAGCTCCACCAGAAAAATGGCCTCTGGATTTTGTTTGAGGTAAGATGACTTTTCTCTGTTTTGGCAGCCATTTCACTCACTGACTGGTTTTGTTTGTTTCACATGTTGTTCTTTTTCAGGGTGCTCTTACTCTCGCTAGCAGTGTTTGGACAACATGCAAAAGGTAAGAATTCAAGCTAAACAATCTGCATTTTCATTTGGTGAGTTATTACAGTGACATGAAAAGATTCCTTTTTCTAGCACTCACCTTTGGAAGTAGAAGCTCCAGTGGCATCGCACCCCTCTTTAAAGGGGCTGAAGATAAGCGCAACTACAAACCTGCTTCAGCTCCTTCTGCTGAGAGCTATGCACAGCCTGGAGGTCCTCTGAGTGGTTCTGGACCCAGTTACACTGAAAGTGCTTCATTTGGGCATCTAAATTCTGCTGCTGCGCCTAGTGCTGGACATTTGGGTGCTTCTTATGGAAGGCAAGTAGACGGCTACAGTCCAGATGGAAATGTGGCCGAGCCGAGCTACCCAGCCAAGCCCCAGCAGCCCCAGCGGCCCAGCTACCCGGCCAAGCCACAGCAGCCCAGCTACCCGGCCAAGCCCCAGCAGCCCCAGCAGCCGCAGCGGCCCAGCTACCCGGCCAAGCCCCAGCAGCCCCAGCAGCCGCAGCGGCCCAGCTACCCGGCCCAGCCGCAGCAGCCGCAGCAGCCCCAGCAGCCGCAGCGGCCCAGCTACCCGGCCAAGCCCCAGCAGCCGCAGCGGCCCAGCTACCCGGCCAAGCCCCAGCAGCCCCAGCAGCCGCAGCGGCCCAGCTACCCGGCCAAGCCCCAGCAGCCCCTGCAGCAGCCCCAGCAGCCCCAGCAGCCCCTGCAGCAGCCGCAGCAGCCGCAGCGGCCCAGCTACCCGGCCAAGCCCCAGCAGCCCCAGCAGCCGCAGCGGCCCAGCTACCCGGCCAAGCCCCAGCAGCCGCAGCGGCCCAGCTACCCGGCCAAGCCCCAGCAGCCCCAGCAGCCGCAGCGGCCCAGCTACCCGGCCAAGCCCCAGCAGCCCCAGCAGCCCCAGCAGCCGCAGCAGCCCAGCTACCCGGCCAAGCCGCAGCGGCCCAGCTACCCAGCCAAGCCCCAGCAGCTGCAGCAGCCCAGCTACCCGGCTAAGCCCCAGCAGCCGCAGCAGCCCAGCTACCCGGCCAAGCCCCAGCAGCCCCAGCAGCCCCAGCAGCCCCAGCGGCCCAGCTACCCGGCCAAGCCCCAGCAGCCCCAGCAGCCGCAGCGGCCCAGCTACCCGGCCAAGCCCCAGCAGCCCCAGCAGCCGCAGCGGCCCAGCTACCCGGCCAAGCCCCAGCAGCCGCAGCGGCCCAGCTACCCAGCCAAGCCCCAGCAGCCCAGCTACCCAGCTAAGCCCCAGCAGCCCCAGCAGCCGCAGCGGCCCAGCTACCCGGCCAAGCCCCAGCGACCCAGCTACCCAGCTAAGCCCCAGCAGCCCCAGCGGCCCAGCTACCCGGCCAAGCCCCAGCAGCCCAGCTACCCAGCTAAGCCCCAGCAGCCGCAGCGGCCCAGCTACCCAGCCAAGCCCCAGCCCCAGCAGCCAAGCTCAGACAGTGTGAGCCAAACTAAAGCTGGCATGTGGGACTTTGCTTTTCCCCAGGGAGCCGCTTCCCCGAGAAGTTCTAGACCAGTGGCACCTGTGTATGCCTACAAGTGGCAGCGAGTGGTGCCTGTATACAATGGTCTTCAACATTAGGTATTGTAAAGTTGCACTTACTATGTTTTCCAAGAGCTTCAAATCTTAAATGTAGATCATGTTCTATTATGCTGAGGTGAAGACAGGATTGTGGCTTACTTTATTTAAAAACATGCAGGTGCCTTATTTCATAAGGAATGTTCCTTAAGGATAAAATGCATGTGTTTCTGTTCTCAGGTTCCTAAACACATCCTGGAAGCAGTTTGACCTAGCATCAACTTTTGTGAAATTTAATAAAGTATTTGGAACTACACTCCCTATCCATGGATGTCATTTAATGTTTGAACTGTTTAGTGATGTTGTTGCACAATGTAATGAAGTGTACCAAACCCTGTTGAACTCTGGTGTTCTTCCTGGTTATTGAATGTTTGGTCTTGGGGCAGGCATTATATGGTACCTCGCAGTAGTATCCAAAAAGTACTTTAATGAGGTTTCTGCTTAAATTGTTTTCTCTCAGCATGATTTCAGCACATCTTAAATTGTCATTCAATGACTTGGCAGTGCTCTTAGTGCAGTTTCAAAAAATGCAAAGCATGGCTTTTAAACATTCATCTCAAACAAAAACCGTGTCATTTCTACCCTGCTGCAGAGAGCAGTTGGATTGTAACTAAAAGCAAGTGGGAACAGGTGCTTGCTTTCAGGGAAATTAGAGGATGAATATCAAGAGCCTGATTCTGCAGAATCTGCCATGATCTGAAATTCAGTTCAGCTGCTTATGGTTTGCAAGGGTACTTGCTGTTCACAGATGGAGGTATAGCTACAGGTTGGTGATTCTTAGCTGGATGACATTGCCTGATGGTGAACATTGTAAATATTATACATGCTTAACACCAGCATTGTCTGAGCGCTTGCTAGCATGGTGATGTTAGCATTTAGCTCAAAGCTCTGCATGGCTATCCTAGCCAAAAATGAGCCACTGATGTATCACTGGTTCTGTAGAGTCATATATGTCTTTCCAGTAGTGCAAACATCACTTTGGACCTGGTGTCATTTGATAAAAGCCCACACCTCATCTTTTAAAGGACATGCTTGTAATTTAGCATGTTTTAGCTCATGTGCTATAAAATGTGCATGCATGTGTTACTTTTTTTCCCTTTTTCACCTCATGTTCTCATCCTGACTTTTTTTAATTCAGATTTTATGAGCCATGACTTTGATCACACCACCATCAGTGATACCACAGCAGATGCTTTGCCTTTGGCAGCATCATGCTCTCTGATCAGGAGCTTATTATCACTCTGAAGACTCTTTTGTTCTTCCTTCAGACTACTGCAGCAGCCAGAGCTCGGCTGCTGATGAGATGTTCTTGAAACTGAGGCGCCGATGCCTCTTCGTCATGCTGTTTGAATAGTGCATGTCGGTTTCTCTGCCTGAGCTCTGATGTGAATGTTATTGCTGAAAAAGAATGACTGGAAATGCACAGTCATAATCTCATGATGAGACTCATAAAAACCTTCTGAACTCGATTTAACATGCCGTGAATCATGAATCTCCAGCTCTTCGTCTTTTTGCTTCCCTCCCACTCCCCCCCCCCTCTGATAGCTGTTATTAGTTTAGTCTTCTCCTGTTTGGGGGAGATAATAACACAGAGCACTGCTTTTTGTGCACTGGCTCTCAGTGTGTGTGTGTTGTGTGTGTGCTGTTGCTCCCTGTCATTAAGCAGTGAGTCTATGTGGTTAAAATGACACAGCTTTGACTGTTTGAAGCTCTGCCAGATTCGCCATCTGATCCCAGATCTTCCTCCAGCAAACCGGTCAGCCCTGCTGGCTTCAATCCAGCCTCCAAAGCTTTACTTTAGGCCAAAGTCTGCAGGTTTTCCCTCGCAGCTTCTGTGGTGGAAACACGTGGTTGTTCAGCGCTGCTGTGGAGGGACACCAAAGTCTCTGAAACAGCATTTTAAGAGCAATGCAAAGCATGAACAGTCCTCTAAATGTGTTGTGTATACATTTATAATCTACATCTGAATTCAAATCTGCATCAAAATATTATTTTGCCCAGATGTTCGTTTGATTTGTTATGGATCAAAGTAATTTTTCAACGCAGTTACAGGAAGTCCTTTGAGTTTCTGCTGCAGAATCAAGCACATAACACACAAAAACAAAAACACAGCATATCCTGTTGAAACAAGGCATCAAGGGCTGAAGGACGGACATTTTGGGGTTTGACGGCACCAACGAGTGTACCACGTGATTCCAGTGAGACTATTCATCTCTGCTTGTGGCACCTGGTGGCTCTTTTGGATAAAGTGCAGGTCCAGATACCAGCAGAGTCCTCGGTTTTAAAGACAAAGAGGCACAGTACAGCACTGACGAAATGCAGGAGTGCATTTAACATTTTGTTGCGTTGTCCTTTATAAATCAAGCTCTTTGGTATGTGGTCAGTCAAGAGACAACTGGAAGTGCACTGACTGAGTTTTACCACTAGGTGTCCTCCCACTTACATGAAGGTCAGTACTGAGAATCCATGAAGTTCACATGAATTCAGCTGATGAGTGAATAAACACAGTTATCACCACCTCTACAGAGGAAACTACTGTACTTTTTACTCCACAGCAGTTTTCTGCCTAATGTTGATACTTTTCAGACTCGAATAGAACATAAACACACATAAGACTCTAAAATATGAAGCATTGTTGAAGATTAAACTAACATTTTAGCTTTGGATTTCTTTGGTCTCTTGTCTAATTTCAGATGTTTATGAGTTGTTAGCTACTATTATTGTGTCATAATGTATCTGTGAGATGGGCTGATTTTCTGTTCCAGTACCAATCTGTCACCTCTCCTTCACTTTACTCCTCATCCTCCACTTTTTCATCATCCAAACAGTTCAGAGAAACACTCACTAGGTGGCGGCACAGTTTTAGGTTGAAGTGGATCAGGTTCCTCCTCTGACAAGCAAGTAAAGACATTTAATGTTCAGCATAATAATACAACAATAATAATAATAAACATTATTTTTCTCACTGTTTCATATCTTTCATGACATTTTAAGATATTGATGCTGTTTTTTCATTTATTTTCTTTCTTTCTTTTTTTATCACGTTTTTAAATGACCTTCTATCTGAAGACCTTCTTGTTGGATGAATCTTTGTTTTTTTAACTTCTTTTATTTCTCGGACTTGTCTCGTAGATTTCAGTGTCCAGGAGCTGGTTTTTATTTCACCTTGCTGGCCCTTCCTCCTCCTCCTCCTCCTCCTCCCCATTTCGGTCTCATTAACAAAAAGCTTCCTCAGATGAAGGCGGGGCAAAGCGGACGCGCGTCCTCGTCCCTCCAGGCGCGCACCCGGCCGCACAGAGCCAGAGGAGCAGGTCTCAGTGAGGGCTTGTGTCTCTCGGTCTCCTGCCCGCAGCGTCTCTCCGCTCCAGCATGCGTCTCCTCCTGCAGACATGGATCTATCGGCTCTGAGCGGAAACTAACCGCGGCCTCTGCTGCTGCTTCTGTCCGTCTTCTGAGCTCCTTCAGCCGGGGGAACCCTGCAGCGCGAGTCTCAGCGTTTCCACCACCGATCTGCTTTTCCCCCTTTAATTCATTTGTTTCCTGGCGCTTCATTTATGGACCACAGAAGCTGCGAGTGATTGTCGGTAATTTCCGTTCACAACGCTGAAGATGGAGACAGTGATGGAGAGGGAGTGCAGCGCGCTGGGGGGGCTTTTCCAGACTGTCATAGGAGACATGAAGGTAACATGAAGGAACATTATTATTGCATCTGATCTGTGATTTAAATCAATGTTGAAATAATGAGGGCAGGGCGCCTGGAAAACATCCCTCCGTGGATCCTGTTGCGTCAAACCAGGAAAAGCGCACATTTGATTCCGTCTGATTATTGGAGATTTCATCACTAATTTTCTAATTATTCAGGAGAGGGGGAGGAGGGGGAGCAAGGTGGGTGTGTTCGGGCTCTCAGGATGTGACCGCCTGCAGCTTTTCTGCACTGAAACGCGTAAAGCAGCTTCATCCCGCTGACCACAGCGACAGATGAGTGATGCTGAAGGACAGTTTGATGTCCTCACACCAAAGCTCAGGCACATTTCACGGGGTTTTAGGTAGGACAGGGACAAACTGAGGGTGGACTGACGGGGACCGTCTCATGGAGATGGACATGTGAAATGTGGTTTGCTCCTTTCTTAAAGAGAAGAACTTAAATGTGATCTTCAGGAACATGAATTGACGCAGTTCCAGCCTCAGAAATGAGAAGCCTGGCTGCTTCTCTTTGTCCAGTGTGACAGGAAACTGAGTCCTTCAGGGAGGTGGACTGAGCAAATGTTAAAAGACCCTTCTCTGACGTCCTCTGTGATTGGCTAATGAAGATATTAATTAGTTGTGATCCTAAATGAGGTGAGGGTTGACACAAACACACACCTGTGTGTGTGTGTGTGTGTGTGTGTGTGTGTGTGTGTGTGTGTGTGTGTGTGTGTTAACTGTTGTCGTCTCTAAAGGAAGCTTCTATGGCTCTGCAGTGTTTTTGTGTATTCAAACACACATTTTTGGTCAGTTTCAATGTTAATGTTGTTCTAGTGTGTGTGTGTGTGTGTGTGTGTGTGTGTGTGTGTGTGATGAGGGCGCTAACCTCTGGGAGGAGTTTGGGTGAAGGGTGGAGTGTGTGCAGGTTATGGTGAATACTGAAGGTTAGCCTGCAGTGTCCTCACGAGTGTGTGTTGTTGGGGGAGGGGCACCATGTACACACACACACACACATACACACACCTGTTTCCGTGGTGACGTAAAAACAGACAGGTGGTTTCTAACAGGTGTGGTGTGGTTGGTTCACAAAGGGAGGTCTGGGAAACCTGCCACACCCTCTTCCTCCTTTCTATTCCTGTCTTTGTCAGCCTCCTCTTCCTCCTGTCATCTTGTTTTCCTACAGCATGCCCTCCTCTTCCTCTTGCTCCTGTTATCCTCCCATCCTCCTGCTCCTCTTGTCTTGTTCTCCCTCGTTTTCTTCTTTCATACACGTCTGTCGGTTTTTGTCCTCCTTCAGTTTTCTCTCTTTTCATCTTCCTCTTTCTCTCCCCTCTCTTCCATCCTTTCTCCTTTCAGTTCGGCCTTCATCTTTCGTCTCTCTTTTTCTGTGGCATTTGTTTTACCTCTTCATCATCTCGTGATAACCGCTGAAACTCGTATCAGGTTCATGCTCTTAATGATGCTCGATGGCGCGAAATGAGTCAGCTGCTTCCACACTCTCTCTAAACGTGTTGAATCCACAAACATGGCTGCTGCAGATCGGAGCCGGGAGCGATGCTGCATCATGACTGTGAACAGAGTGGACTGTTTGATGTTTGTTCATAATGAAGATAAAATGATGACCATTTTCAGAAGGACTTCATGGCTGGTCATGGATGAGCTCATTTGAACTGCACTGCTAGTTTAACCTGTAACGCTGCATCATGTTTCGTGAGCTCATCACAGGTTTTCTGTTAAATCTGAATCTTCAAGTAAAGATACTCTGTTTTATTATGTATATAGTGAAAGGAAAATTAAGAAGTAACATAAAATGAAAACAGGAGGAAACTGTGCATTTGTCTGGGACTGTTTTCAGCGGCGGATTAATCCACATGTGGAGTGTTTGTGTCAGAATAAACTACAGCGTGTGTGTTCACTGTGATGAAGGAACGTGTCAGCCAGTGCAACAGTGAGGCTCACTGATGTGTTTGCATAGTTTCTGGACAAAAACTGAGCTCTATAGCAAAGAGGAAGAAGATCTGTCAGGCTTTGATTCACACTCAGCGCTTACTGAGAACAACAACATGAATATAATCCTCATGATGATCTTTAATTGCTGACTGAATCATCTAAATTGAATGAAATGCTCCTCACTGTAAGACGGCCTGATGTTTTATTCATACACGTGACTCACAGACAACCAGATGCAGGTTTTCCCTTGTTAACATTAGCATGTGTGGGTGGAGAGAGGTTTTACTTTGTCACCGTGGAGGAGACTCCGCTCTGCTGCTCCTAATTGTTTCACATGCACAGGTTTTGTTTGTATATTCAGGCTGAGAGTCAGCTGAGAGAGTCCATATTTTACCTTCAGTCACAGGTAAACAATGAGAACATTTTACAGCCGCTGGGTTAATGAAGCCAGTCAGAATGCCTGCTTGCTTGCTAATAATAACCAATAATAAGTTGATTTTTTAGCTCATAACATTCAGAGGTGAGAGCTGAGACAGTAAGAGTCTGTCAGAAGTTGGTGCATTTACAGCATTTTTACGTGCTGTTTGTAAGGAATCTGTATTGATTTTCTTTCATGTTCACACAAACACAAGGTCCCAGTTCATACGTTAATAGAGAATCCAGGACCCTGCTGGTGGCTGACACAGGCGGGTTAGTTGGCCAAACCGCCGTCCAGTTTGCTCCACGTTGGCCATGGTTTTGTTTTATCTCCATTTTCCCCTTGCACTGTTTAGCTGTGTGTTTTTAAGTATTGGTTGTAACAGATGGAATTTAAACCACTGTTAAATTGTTCTAGTGGTCTTTGTTGTGACCGCACATCTGCTCGACCAATCACGATCGACAGCACTGCCAGAGAAGTCCCGAGAACTTCAGATCGCCTCCTGACCAGAGCCCAAGAGCGCGGCGGAGACAAAAACAGGACCTGTGACAATGGCTTCATGCTGTGCTAGGTTCCTGCAGCCGAAAAAGGATGTTTGAGGCCGTTATTTAAAGCAAACCAGGGCGGACTGTCAACACCATAAACGTCTCAAAATCATTTCATTTACTGTGACTGATGTCAAGATTAAAAAATGAGAAGAGAAAGTTACCAAAAATTCACTGGTCTTTGTAATTTGAGGAAATCCTGTACTGTAACCTGTAATCTTCAGTCATGTGACCAAGCAGAGATGCTCCACATAAGAGACTTCACAACATTACATGACAGCGCCTCCTAGTGTTGCTGTAAAAGCACTTTGATCTTCATGTAGTCTATCAGCTCTGGTCCATTATGCTGCTGATGGCCTGATGTAACTGCACTTAAATGAGATTCTTGAAGTTTCATCTCCTCACCATCAAATACACATTTCCTGTCAGCAGGTTGAGCACACCTGCAGTCAGTATGTTGTGTATCCACTGTGTAAATGTGTGTGTGTGTGTGTGTGTGTGTGTGTGTGTGTGTGTGTGTGTGTGTGTGTGTGTGTGTGTGTGTGGCTGTGTGCCGTTCATCATCCACACATCATTGTGCTGCTTAAATTGAAGCAGACACATTGCTGTTGATCCGTTTAAGTGGAACCGATCTGCATGTTTTTCCCTGGAGGAGAAACTGGCTCGTCCTCATCTACTGCGAGCTGCTGCACACCGAGCTTCACGTCTGCCTTTGAACTGTGTCTTCTGTCGTTTAACAGACACTGAACTGCAGGCTCACTGTGGATGTGGAACGAGCCCATGTTAGCATCTTACAACATTTGACATGACATCACAAGATTTCACAGTTAATCTGTGAACGTAGCAGGTCATTGGACAAGAGGAACAATAGATACTAAGAATACTAAGAAATTCAATGAGATTTAATGAAGTGAAAGTCTTTCAGCAAACTATTCCTCACTCACACATCCAGCAGATACAGACCTCCGTTATTCTCCTGTCTGAGTCGGATATTCACTTCCCTTATAGCTGCTAAATGCCTCCACTTTCTGCAGCTGGTCATTAACTTTGTCTTTTCTGTGTGCAGCGGGGTTATCAATGCTCGTTTACAGGTGGAAACAGGTGCCCGTTATTTAAATGGGGGGGTTGGTGAGACTCTACTATACTATACTGTCCATCTGTACCTGGAGAGTCCAAACCATGAGCTGGGGCAGAGGGTCTCATACTTCTGTTGCCGTCTATCTGTCTAGTTTATTTAATTTAGTACAAATCTCTCCAAGCTTTGTTCCTGTGAGTCAGACAATTGACAGGAAGTGTGTTGGAGCGTACTGCAGCACTGTAAATGTTGAACTAATAAGAAGTCGACTTTGTTTCTCTGTTGAACACTTTCTAAACTGTGGAGAACATCTGTGGAAACAGCTGTGATGCTAACTGAAGATGAGACTCTGTAGAGGCTGCTGGAGCTTTTTAACCTGGTTACTGCTACAAAGCAACCAGGGTGCAAGGTGTTGCTGTGTGTGTGTGTGTGTGTGTGTGTGTGTGTGTGTGTGTGTGTGTGTGTGTGTGTGTGTGTGTTTGGTTTAAAGCAATGCCATTGAGCGTATTAGCTGAATTCTAATCACCGTTTATCTTGGACTGAGCGTCATCTTAATCACCTCTGAGCTAAAATAATCCTCGTCTCTTTTTCGGGGGCTGCTGTGTGTCCGTGTTGACATCGTCATGGAAACCTCACGGACAGAGCTGCTATTGGCTTCGGTGCTTCGGCCAAATGGGTCACTTTGGTTTTTTTGGCCTGTTGTTGATATAAAACTGGCTGACGTGAGTCTTTTTCTGCTCTCTGATGTGTTTACTCTTTCAGAGGTGAAATCCTCTGCTGGGTACTCGACTGGATTTTGTTGATATTTTCTACTAATGTTCACGTAGCTGTATGACCGTTAAGGTGTCCTGGTTGTTTAGGATGCTGCTCATGTAAGTGCAACATCCTCAGGCTGAACCCATCTGGGACCTTTATAGAGAAGGTAGATGCTTTTCCTCATGCTGAAGGAAATACTCAGTCACATCCTCGGGCAGTGGTGTTGCTCGGGTCCCTGGGGCCCCCACCCCACCCCACCTGTACACGCTGCAAAAATTTGGTTTTTGCACACATCGATGCACAATTTCTGGGACATTTGAGATGAATACTAAAAAAATAGATTAGTGGTTCTCAAAGTGAGGTCCAGGGACCAACAGTGGTCCCTGAAAGCCCAGGCCTATCAATAATCGTTGTTGTAAATAAGTGGCCGGGGCCCCTCTAGTGGCCGGGGGCTCCAAGCAACTGCCTGTCTTGCCTCTCCGCAAGCCCCGCCCCTGTCCCCAGGCTTAACACGGCAAAAAAAAAAAAAACCCTATCACGCTGAAGTCTGAGGAATCAGATCTGAGTGATTATCGCTCACCATCACCGATAAAGAAGAAGCACAGTGGGATTTCTTGGTATGCAGCCTGTGCAGATGCTCACAGGGGCCGAGCAGAGGCCAAACAAACAGAGCCGAGGACTCCTGAAGGACCCGCGGGCCGCCACTGCTGCCGCCGCCGCTGCCTCTGGTTGTTGCCACGGTGACAATTTATGTTCTCAGTGACTGATTGATGCAGCGACCCTGAGAGAGAAAAACGGAGAGAGAGGGGATGTAATGAGATGTGGCTATATATCTAAACCTATGTGTATATAGATACAGATATATAGATATGTACAGTGTAATACAGAGGACATGATTAATGAGTAATGAAGAGCAGGAAGATGAAGTGACTGGATGGAAATGGAAAGATTGAGCGTGTGCGCACGTGAAAGAGAGAAAAAGAGGAAAAGAAGAACAAAAAAATACGTGTGTGTTGAATGTGAAAGAGAGAGCGAGAGACACAAAGAAGGCAAATGTGTGACAGGAAAAAATGTGTGTGTGTGTGTGTGTTTGGGTGAGGATGAATGCACGTGTGACTCCCCCCTCCCCACACATCCCTCTCTGTCTGAGACCCCTCTGCATCTGCAGCTGCAGCGTCGCCATAGCAACGGTAGCCAGGCGATGACGCTGGGCATCACTCTCACAGCGCAAGGCTGAACACACCCACCTCAGCCTGGCTTGGCCCAGCTCAGCTCGGCTCGGCTCGGCTCGGCCGGCTCGGCCGATGATGCTGACAAAAGGCGACGCCCACACAGTGCCATGCAGGAGCTGAGGGTGGTCAGTCTGGGTCTGCCTTGACGAGTCACTGGTCTCTCTCCTTTCCAAACTGGTCGTCAAAGAAAGGCTACACTGAAAGAAATGAGGGACAAAATCAACAGTCCTTGTTCTGTAATCATGTAAGCTAAAGCTGAGACGTGTCTTTGTCCCAGTAGTGGCTTGTTGTCTGGTGCTGCTGTTTTGTTCCCTGAATGCAACACTGTGGAGGATTTTGTAGTGAAATGACTTTGAATTTGGTTGAACTTCAGACTGAGCTTTGACAGAACGTGGATTTAGCTCTTGGTTTCTTAGAGTGTAGTCGTGGCACAGGGGAGTGTTTTCACGGCCAGTCCGGACAGGAGAACTGATTACAGCAACTCTCACGACGTGCATGTGGCGTGTGAGAATTGTATTAAAATAGACTTCAGAGCGTGTCCTTTAAACATCTGTCCAACATAATGTCTCAAATGTCAATATAAGGCCTCAAAGACTTGGACTCGGTTCAAAAGACCTAAAAACAGCTGTGTTCGAAAGCGTTCTGTCAGTCAGATGTTTGACTGGAGAGCAGCTGAGACGCCTCTGGTGTGGACAAGCCATTGCATGTGCAGCCATGTTGGTTTTGTATTGGGCTGTGAGGAAGGCGTGAAGGTCTTCGCCTAAACCTTGGAGACGGCCCTGGAAGCAACGTGCACTAAACTTCAGGGATGTCCACATACTTTTAGTGTTCCAGGGTCGTATTTCTGCAGCGCTCATAATCCAAGGAAGGAATCTTTATTTATTTGTTTGGCTGTTTAGAACCACAGTCACAGCACGATCTGAGTGCACACCCCGAATCCAGAGAGCGAAGATGCCTCGGATGTTTCGCTGCAGTAGAAAAGCCCCACCCGCCCCTAAAACATCAGGGGACTCCTGCAGACATTAGAAGCGCACCCCAGTTTCTTGTGTCTTTGTGTGTTTGGCTGCACTGTTTCCCTCCATGCAGCCTACTTTCTGAACACACATCCAGCAGCACTGCACTGCAGCGTTTTGGCCTCTCAGTCTTTGTATCTGTCTCATATTAAAGCCAGTCGGTGGACCCAAACTGGATTTGCATGCCTGGGGGTGCTTGTTTGGCTTCCTCTACACTGGCTGGGTGGGTGTGGCGTATGGATCGCTGGTATTGATCTGTCTCCTTGTTGTCTGTTGGCTCACTGCTGCATCTGACGCTCAGGATTAATGTGTTTTGGCTGAGCCTGGCGATCGGTACACGGCAGAACTTTTATGTTCTCTTTTGTAGTTGAGTGTGCATGTAATCAATACACATTAATATGAAAAGAAACTGTGTGCCCGACCTACTGAAGGATATTTACGAGACATGATCAATCAGCACTGAACGCTGTTTGTACAATTTAGATATTACAACAACACGATTTTATAAACCTTCCATAAAAATGAGGATATTACTCCGTGTTTGTGCTGCACCTTTCTGATTTCCCCTCTCTCTCTTCAGGGCAGCTATCCTGTGTGGGACGACTTCATCAGCAAGGCCAGCAAGCTACAATCACAGCTCAGGTAACACACACACACACACACACACGCACACGCACGCACACACACACACACACACACACACACACACACACACACACACACACAGAGGTGTGTCGTTGGCTCTGTTAAGTACAAAGTGAGAGAGTTGAGAGAGGTCAACACACAGATTGTGCAGGCACTGTCATTGGTCCACTGCAATTCTAAAGCAGGAAGACTCAGCTGTGACATCATAATGAATAAACGAGGCTACGCAAAGCGTAGCTTCCTCCGAATTTGGTGGTGTAAGATACATGACGCCTGGCTGCAATAAAGACAGTAGAAGAAGAATGTTGAAAACTGGAAACACGAGTCATCTGGAGAGAGGTCCGCAGGGATTTGTTCATTTGGGAAAGTTGTAGTTGTTCTTTCACGTCAGCTGTTACGGGCCATGTTTCATGCTGTGATGAAGATTATGAGGATGAAGAGCGATATGGGAATATCCGGGACGACCACGACAGCGGAATCAGCTTCAGTCGTCCATTCTAGGGTTCAAAACATCTCTTTAGAAACCTGTAGGTGATGTTTCAGATGCTCCATCCATGTTTTTCTGCAGAGCGTGTCAAAACCGACATTCAGTTTTCTCTGCGATGCTGAAAAAAGAGAAATGTGTGCACAGGTAGCGCACGCAAACACACACACACACATGCTGAGAGTTTGTGTAACCTGAGCTCATGAAAATCCAATCAGTCTGTATCATTAAGTGTTTAAATGTCAGGCCCACCTCTTCTGTTCTGTCGCCTCGTCCCCGGCGCTCTGGTTCAGTGGCTCTGCACGCACGCACACACACACACACACACACACACACACATACACACTGCTGAAGGTCATCCACACACACAAACATGTAACTTTGAGAAACGTATACATACAAACTGCAAACATACACTTAAACATTAATTCATCATGGACTCTACCTCCACACAAACACACACAGGTTTACACTCACTCCTTCCAGCTATTAACCACCCACCGACATCCACCTTCACGCACACACTCACACACGTGCACAACTCAATTAACCTTCTGTGGCTGGCAGAGATTAATGATGCCACCATAAAGTCATTATCAGTGAGATGGATCAGCAGCAGCCTCCAGAGATTCTGCACTGGAGCAGAGGTCACCAGAGGTCGAAGCTGATTGCAAACACTGCGACTGCATCCTTCCTCGTCTTCCTCACCACACGGCGTCATGGCGTTTTGGGCAGCACTCGTGTCTGTGGCATTAAAGGACCAGGCCAGTGCTTGAGCATGTTTCTCCTGTGCGTGCGCTCCAGTACTGCAGATCACCTGCCGTGTTTGGATGGTGTCACCTCAGTATGTCGTGAAAAATCTTCTTGCAAACACCTGACACTTTCAGATAAAGATCAAGGTCAACATCACAAATTAACTGAACGTGGTCAAGTGTTTTCAATTAGATACTAAAACAGGATGTGATTAACAGAATCTTTTTTTTTATTGTTGTTAAAATGAGGATTAGCAGCAATTAAAAGTGTAATGTTTCACTCTGAATATGGCACAATCCAGCAACCAGTGAGTGGACCCAAACCTAGAATCTTAACATATTTCCTGAAGATACAACATAGAAACTGATTTTCAATCACCATTTGCATCCAAACCTTCCTCTGTTGTGTCTCCCAGGACCACAGTGGTCGCGGTAGCAGCCTTCCTGGATGCCTTCCAGAAGGTGGCCGACCTTGCAACCAACAGCCGAGGTACGTGTCAACGTGTCTGTCTTGTGTTGGTGAGGGTGTTTCCTGCTGTTCGCTGTCTCATGTCACGAGTGTTTTTCTTCGGGATGTAACGTCTCAAAGCTGCTGTTTGTGGTTGTGATGAAGCTGAATAAATGATGGAAGTCAATGGACCGGTGGTGAGATGCCGGCTGGCGGCGGTCGTCATCACCTCTGGCTGAGCAGTTGCTGCAGCGTCAGCCACAGAACAGTCTAAACGCCGGATTTGTTTTTAGATTGACATTACATTATGAACTCAAACTGTATGACAGATTGTGTCCAACTGACTGAAGAGAGTGAACAAATGGAGAAAGCAAATTTAAGACTAAGTTGTAAGACTAGGTTCAACAAAAACTGATAACAACACCACAGAAACTGAATATTTTCATGTTTTCTCAAATTGTATATCTAGGCATTCTCCAAAAACGTTGGCCATCAGTAATCACATTCAAGGTATCTATACCTATATTTTGGCTATATATCTTTATTTTGAGGCAATTTACTATATTTATCACTTCAAACTATGTGTAATATCCTGTTAGCACAGCCATCCTTGATTTAATTTGATTTGAGGTGTAAATAACTTACTGAAGGGGCATTATCAGCATGATCAGAATTTCATTGGCTACTCGAACTGTCAGGCAGAAGAGAAGGCGGTCCTTCTGTTCAACTCAGACTCTTATTGGCCACTCTTGTTGCTAGACAACATGGCGCCAATTTTTATGTTTGCCCGGAAGTTGTGAAGGTGAAAATACGGAAGACAAGCGGAAGAAGAGCCCATCACCTGCTGGAGAAACATCTTTCTGTGGATTATTGTCATGTTTTAGACTAAATATTTTTACTGCAGTGGATCTTCTGGATCTTTATTGATGTTTCCAGACCGTTTTTGTCGGAGTTTTATGGATCTGTGGATCAATGAGAGACGTGATCGGTGAGTTGCCTCTATGTTGCGTCAATTTTAAAAACGGTTGTTTGTCTGCTGTTGGCGTTCATTTTGACTCTTGTCGTGATTTCACGAGAATCTTTGGCTTTTATCGTGTTCAATATGAGTATAACCGTGAACGGAACGTTTGTGTCAGTAGAGTAATACTGTTCTTCAACAATAAACGGTAAGTCCGCCTGTGGCCTGCAGGCGGACCATCGAGACAGCATGAAGTTGAATTTGTATTATATATTCTTCATGTTGTTATGTTGACCTCAGTAAACGAACTCAGTAGCTAACATCGTGTTTGAATTGACGCCTCAAAATGTCTCCAAACTGAGCCAAACGTCAACCAAAAAGCAACTGACTCATTAGCAGCGTCATCCAGACTTCATGCTAACCTTGATATCAAGCTAGCGGCTGTACCGACAGCACTGCACCAGGGACAGAAAACACAAACCTAGTTTCTATTGATCAGTAATTACTGTTTTGTTTTTTGTTTCTTTTTGTTTCTTTTTTTCTTTTTTTGTTTCTTTTTTTTTTTTTTTTTACCGGTGAAATCAGCTGAAGTCCAGCATATTGAAGTCTGATAATGTTCAGTGAAAATAATTCCTGAGTTACAGAAGTGAAAATATTAAATATTCCGGTGTCCTCCGCTGCCTCTCTGATGTCCGTCCTGTCACTCCTCTCGGTGAATTAATCAGTAAATTAAGAGTTTATTTCAACCAAACCAGAATTAGTGATGGTTGATTGAACAGCGGAAAGATGAACCAAGAAGATTTTGTTTAATTTTAGTTTGTTTTAGTCGCCTTTGAGACAAGTGCGTTTTACGATAATTAAAATCACTGTTTTTTGAATGGAGTCTGGTGGCTTTGGCCAGAGCGATATAACGGCTGTTTCTGGTTAAACAAAACGGATCTATCTCTTTAACAAGAAGGTATCTCTGTATGGATCATTTCCATGATGATGTCAGACACGTGTTATAACAATCTGAGTCTGTCAGTGGAGAAAATAAACGCTTTCAGTGGACGTACAGTGACTGTGGACACACACCCGCGGGGGTTGAATTGCATCGTTTCTTTGCTGCCGGCTGCAGCGCTCTCGTTCAACACTGTAAAAACTTGAAAAAATGTCGTCTCCATTAGTCCATTGGACACAAAAACATGGAACATTAGGTTCCGTTATCAGACAGTATGGGGCTGTAATTCCTCCCGTTGGTCCGGGACACTGAAGTCCTCCAGGACGCGTGGACGAACAACTGTGCGCGCAGCATCACTTCGACTGAGTGTGAAATGCAGGTCAGGATGAAACCAGCAAACAATTCAGCAACACGGTACAGGACACCATTCATTTTGTAATGTGTGGCTATTAAGATCTTTTAAAAGACGTCTCTCATATTTGTTTTCTCTGTTACGGACATAACGCGCAAAAATAGGCCAATTTTGGCCAATTTTAAGCCCCGTTGTTACTGCTGTGAGGCAGTTTGCACGTGTCTATTGATTAGTGCTTTTTCATTATTGACTAATGATCAGAGGTGGCTGCTTTCCTGATCGCTGGACTGGGACGTCAATAGAGGTCTCTTCCTGCATTGATTAAATTAAGCAGGAAGCCCTGATGGGCAGCTGTGTGTGTGTGTGTGTGTGTGTGTGTGTGTGTGTGTGTGTGTTTGTGTTTGTGTTTGTTTGTTTCCAGCAGTGTTCAGCTTCTATCTCTCTGGTAACCTTTCTGCGTGTTTTGTTTCAGGAAACGCTGTCTTTAAGGTTTACTGTGTGTGTATTCGTGTGTGTGTGTGTGTGTGTGTGTGTGTGTGTCTGCGGTGGGATGTAGGCCAGCTTCCTGTCGAGGTGACTCGCTGTCACTTTGACAACAGCAGCCGAGGAAACAATCAGTCAATGTCATGGTGATTCTAGGGCTCTGGGTCACAGCGGCTCTGTAATTGACTCTGTGTGTGTGTGTGTGTGTGTGTGTGTGTGTGTGTGTGTGTGTGTGTGTGTGTGTTGCGGTAGCTGTTACACCTGGAGCAGTGTGTAGAATTATTGGTTTCCTTCAGGATCTGTTGGGATAAATTAGAGGTTTGTGGAGCCACGCTCCTCCTTCCCTGACCTCCTCCTCCACGGAGCTCCTCCAGCCTCGTCTCCTCCAACAGTATCATAAAGTATTTGTGTACATAAAGTATTTGTATACATAAAGTGCTGCTTGTACTGTTTGGGTGATCTGATGGTCTGTGCGATGCTGTAAATCTGCCCACCGTCATAGATTGTGCCTCGCTGTTCATGCGGTGGTGGTGTCCTCTCGGTGTCTCGGGGGGACATCAGTGAGCTGGACTGATTTATGGCAGTTTTCTGTTGACATGATTGGTACATCGATGTGATTAAAAATATTGATTTTTTTTAGGGATTTTCTACGTATATTCTTCAAATATCAGATTCTATAAAGGTTTTTAGAAAATCCCATATTTAAAAAAGGTCATAATATACACAAACCAGATGTAGACAGATGTGTAGACCAGTCCCCTTTTGGTGTTTTGGGTTTTAATCTTGTTCAGCTTGCAGTCGGTCCACTCTGACAGATGTGTTGAATTATTGAATTTCTATTGAATTCTTACCAGTGTACCAGCACTCACTTTCATCCCTGTACATCACCTTTCCAGAGGGATGGAGGAGGTTGGGTGAAAAGTGAGAAATGGAGGGAAGTGGTGTTAGAAGTCAGAGAAGGTGTGAAATTTTAGGTGGAAACATATAAAAGAGTAAGAAAAAACACCAAAGAGAGGAAGATGTGCTGTGGAGGGATGGACTGCAAATGGGAGAGGAGGAGGAGCAGGTGGAGGAGAAAGAGGATAGAGGGCAGATGGCGATGGGGAGAGATGATGCAAAAGATGGATGAGGGATGGAGGGGGAGGAGGCTGCTGGCTGTCATGTCCAGCCGGCTGCTGCTGGTGCTCATGGCAACAAGATGGAAATCACTGCAGGGCTCAGCCCAAGCAAAGAACCTAACCTTAACTTATCTTATCTTAAATTCACATACCGTAACACGTAATGAAATGGAGGGAAATGCTGGAACTTCCACAGATGTTTCTTGTGACTGATTGCGTCCGTTTTGTCTTTAATTCTAATATTCTGAAGATTAAATGATTCGGCTGAAATGGTGAGAGGTTAATAAAAGTCAGTTCAAAGTTGAGGTTAGCTCTGACCTTCAGTCACTTTTTATTTTCCCTTAAACTCAAAGTTCACGGCTGCAGGTGGGTTCACTCGTGGTTGTCTGACAGTGTCTGACCACACGAGCTGTCCTCATTGTGAGCGTCGAGGATCATATCCAACACAAACACTGTGGACATGAGACACAGGTGTCCTCTCTCCACCTGTTAGTGTGTGCGTGTGTGTTGGTCCACGGTTACCATAGCAACCTGCTTCCAGGGATGAATTCATCCTTAAAGGGCTGATGAGCTCCGTCACTTTGGCGGGGGCCACGTCAGTATGTCAACACCTGGTGACTGGGTCGGACTGAGGAGGAGGACGAGGAGGAAGAGGAAGGAAAGGAGCGGGGAGGACAGGAAGTTGGGCAGGAGGAGAGGAGGAAATAACTGAGTATGTTTGAAGGAAGGAGAGGTGGAAATGGAAGAATTAGGAGGAGAGATAGCAAGAAATGAGACGAGGAAGAAGGGGGGAAAAGAGGGAAGAGAGAAGACGGTGAGAGAAGGAACAAGAGGAGGAAGAGGAGGAGGAGGAGAACATGAGAGAGAGGGATGTAGACAGGAGGGGCAAGAGGAGAGGAGGGAAGGAGAAAAGGAGGCCGGTTAGAAGAAACATTTCAGCCACAAGAAAATACAGCTTGAGGCTGATCGACGGTGCGTTCAGGTACTGCTAAAAGAATTCAGTACTGGAGATTTGAGAGTGGACTCTGACTTTCCAGTTTACGTCAGTGCGTCTCTTTCTTGATTGTGTGCTTCTGGTCCCTGTTTTCACTCCTCTACAGGTATTTTTTTATCAAAGAAAAGCGAAGCAGACGCTAAGCGCTGCTCTGCCCTCCTCTCCCATCACTCCTCTCTGTTTCCGTTGCAGTTCGATTTGTAGTTTGGTCATTTTGAGGCGAGGCTCGGTTTGTTAAAGGTCACAGAGCCTGCGACGCTCAATGATGCAGCAAAAAACTGAGAACGTGATGTTTGACTGATGATTTGAATCATCATTTAATCATTAAGTCTGTCGACAGCAACAATAATGAAATTTTATTGGTTCCAGCTACTCAAATGTGAGGATTTGCTGTTTTTCTTTGTTATCTTTGGTAGTAAAGTGAATATTTTGGCTTGTGGGCTGTTGGTCGAACATAGGAAGTAATCTGAGGATGTGAATTTAGGCTCAGGGGGTCTATTTCCTGATGTTTTACAGATGGAAAGGATAATAAAATCAGCAGATCAGTCAGTCGTGGGCCGTCTGTCTGTTTCTGGGTTCTCGTTCTTGCTTGGCAGCTCGATGTGTGAATGTTTGAATGGTGCCGTTTGTTTGTTAGGGTAGAAAAACACCGTTTCCTGAAAGTCGCTGATGGTTAAAGACCTTCTTCTGTGTAAATGTTTGTTTTTTGTTGTCTCACCTTGTAAAGTCCTGGAGTTTCATTAAGCAACATCTGGAAAGCTCGTGGAGACTCTGACATCCAGATGAGAGCGGAAACTGTTTTTTACACCTCGGTCCATCTGCTCAGAGGCTGACAGTTAGCCGCAGTAAACTGAAGCAGACCCTCGATACTCCCACTTCAGTCACGTGTTATCAGAGCTTCTGTATCACCGCCTAACTGTAAAAACTGTAGTCGCTTATGAGCCACAAAAGGCTTAAGGCCAGATGTTGTTTTCGGGTTAAATGGCTCCGATGTGTTGCGGTGGTTGTGGTTCAACTGTGTGAGCAGAGCTGCAGCATATGGAGCTGAGAGAAAGCTGCAGGATAAAAACTCCCGCTGGTCCTCTTGAGCTGATGTCCAGCATTTTCCATCTGCAGACACACACGAGCATCATCTGCAGCTACGACTGCAGCAGCACATCCTGATGAACTTCCTTATTTTTACCTGAAAGTTAAACATCTCACTCCAAAACCACGGTCATCAGTCTGCTGCTGTCACAGTCTGTCTGTTATGTCAAGATTTCCCTTCAGTGGAGTGAAGTGGTTCAGGCCAAAAGTAAGTGGACAGGGCTGCCTACATAGGCGCTTTCACACCAACCTCGGTGGATTCAGACTCTCTTGTTTTTCTTACTCGGTTCCAAAGAACCAGACCGAGACCTCTGGAAATTGTGGATCTCTGGGTTTGTTTTTCAGTGTGAACAGGAAGCAGACCAACCATGTAATTCCATGATGGTATGAGTTCGAAAGCTAAACTGCTATTAAATCCAGCTGCGGGTCGTGGGAACTGTGAAGGAAGCGATCTGTTTAATTAGGATCATTTGGTAATCATAGATTCTGTATATATGTAATATGTGTAGCTTCAGTGCACGTTTCTCAGCACAGATCCACGCGTTTGTGGATGATTTGGCTGTAAATATTTGACCTTTGTTATTGAAAACAGTCACATCATTTGGTATGCTGAATGGCAAATTTATTTATCCAAATCTGATCCAACATCCAGGCTCAACCTCTGCCGCTGCAGCCAGCTGACTTCCTGACCGCAGTGCACTGTGGGACGCGTAGTTCACTTCCTGCCGTCGTCTTGTAGCTTTGACTTTTTTTACACGGAGAGCGAGTGTTTCATGGCCTTACCTTGTCCTCAGTGTGACATAAAGTTCATATTTTATGGTGTTGTTCTCAGAGGTCTGACCTGTCGGGTTGTGTTTGTGAGGGAGTTAGACGTCATGAACAGCTCGTCTGCACCACTTTGTAAATGTGTGTTGGGGATTTTAGACGGACTGTAGTGAAGTGGATCCCTGTGGATGCTGCTGCAGTCAGTATCTGCAGTGTGTGTGTGTGTGTGTGTGTGTGTGTGTGTGTGTTGGGGTTGAGTCCTCAGCAGCTCACAGATGGCCTCCTTTGGCAGCTCGTCATTTAATGATATCATCTCAGTCGCAGGTGAGTGACGTCATATCTGCAGTGTCCACACGCCTGCGTTGTTTTAGGATTCTCATCAAGGTCACACAGAGACTCCATGTTCAAACTTCCCCCAAAATCCATGTTCAGCTGTTTTTAGGCTTCGTGAAGTGCTGAAAAACAGTGTTGGAGTGTTTTACACATGTTGACTGGCCTCATACATAAACACTGAAAACACTCACACACACTGTGTTTTAAAAACTCTGTAGACTGACATGATGCAACTTGTTTTGGGTCAACGCATGTTAACATCATAACCGCGATGAAATCACCTCGTTAAGTCTGTGATTACCGCTTGATGATGATGATGATGATGATGAGTACACAAAGTCAGTGGAAAGATTTGGTCTCTGTTGAGGTGAAGACTGGTTTCAGTCTGAGGATCCCAGAGCTGCATCAGTCTGACTGGAGGGGAATAACAGGTGTCAGAGTCTGACGTCCAACAGTGTTCAAGACGTCAAGTTCCATTAGTACAGCGAAGAGAAAATGAGCTTTGAATTCAAGATTAATGCATAACTTTAAGCCTTAATGTAATTTAGAGGAGTGAGACCAAAGGGCTCGATGAGGAGGCTGCCTCGAGTGGCCACTCAAGGAACTGCAGTTTTTGGGACTCGACTGTTGGCTTCATCGTCAAGCCCTGGAGGTTTGGAGGTTTCTGTTGGTCGATATGTAGACTATTTATTGCACACTCGTAGACTTGATTTGATCAAATGTAATTCTCCGACTGACCTCCGTGACGGACACCACTTCAAAGTCTGTCTCAGTGGGTCACATGTAAACACAGCTGGAGATTTGGAGGCTTGTGTGTCCAGTTTGTATGAGGTGAACGTCCCTCTGTCCTGCCGTCTGTATGAAGCTGCCCTCAGGTCACTGCTCGCCAGTCACACGGCAGCTGTGTGCCCCCGTGGTTCAGGGTCCGGCAGGAAACCGGAGCTCTGCCGTCGCTTTCTGCTTTTGGTAAAGCTCACATTTCCTCTGAGCTTCATCCTGAGCTCTTTACTGAACACACTGGTTGATCAGACGTGCTGATAATGTTTGAAATGTTTTATATGTTCAGTTCAGCTCTCTCCTCTACAGAATCAACGGTTCATGGATTTAAATGACAAGAAACCAGAAATAAAGAGATGAGGGTCAGAGGTCGCAGCGCACTGTTGGTATTTCTGTGGCCTGCAAATGTTTTTATTAGAGACAAAGAGAAGAACTGAGACACAGAAATAAGAGAAAGCTGTGTTACATTTAAATTTTTATAACCAGACCTCGATCACAGATCAGATCAAACCCACCAGGATCAATAATTAACAGGGTTCAGGACCAGATCAGGAAATATCTGTCGCATTGAAATTCATGCATAAATTACATGAACATGCGCTTTCAGACTCTTCATGTTTTATGTGCTGACTTATGTTAATGTGGCCGCTGGTGAAAAACAGCAGAAATAAGAGCGTCGATCCTTTGAAATGACTTTTTTTACTTGCGATTTGTGAATTTATGAAGTTAGACATCAAATTGTTCGTGCATGTTCTGCATCATTTCCTCTCACATTTCACCGTAAAGTACATGTGCTGTGTTAAAATATTTAAAAATAGTTTCAAATACTTTTCAACTTAGGACTCAACATATTGATTTGCCGTCTGAGAGACAATTAAATAGGTTGCTTTTTATTTTACAGATGATTTCCTACTAAATTTTCAGAAAATATTTTTGAAAGCTTTATTAAAGGGATTATGTGAAAATGAGAGATGTTATGTGAAAAGATCTGAAAAATAGTTTTTCACTGTCTTTCTGGATAATTTATGTAGTTGTGTTGAGTTGAAAAACAGGAGAGAAAAGAAAAAAATCATTTATTTAAGATTGGAAATTGTGATTCACCCTCAAAAAACATAAAAAAATACCCTTAAAATCAGATCCCAGGGGCCAGAAACACTCACTGGTTTAGTCCACCTTTAAAGGCTTAAATGTCGTTATCCTGCTCACGTCGGACTCACATTCGAGTTTTCGGTCCCTCAGAATGAATCAGCCGGTGCCTCTTTTGAGAAAGTCCCATTTTCTGCCGTGAAAAGAACAATAAATCGATCCAAGACGAGAAGACGGAGACACATTTCTACTCAGACATGTAGAAATGTTACGAGCTCACAATACAAGTCTGGAGTCCAAGACAAGGTTCAGGGTCTACAGCCTGGACTGTCTTCTGGGAGGACACGTCTCATCCTCCTGGTCCTCAAACAAGGTCTCAGCCTCTTTAGAGCAAGACGGTGAGAGCACAACCGCTGCAGCGCGTGGTCTGAAAGGGCCTCATTATGGTATGGCATCGCCATGGCAACAGCAGCAGCTGCCTGATATGACATCACAGAAGATGTATAAGAATCTCACACACACACACACACACTCTCAGTGAACATATGGAGGGAGTGCAGGCAGCCTGCAGACTTGCTGTACATCCAGTTAATGCACATGACTGGTGATATTTTTCAGGATAACAACACCTACTGGGGGGGTTTGAGGGGAGATAATCCACCAAAAACAAACAAAAAACATCCTCCATGATCCATAGTTTCATTTTAGTTTTTGAAAAATAAGAAAAACTAACGAAAATTTTGTGGTTATTGGACGTAATTGAAAACAAGTGTCAGTAGTTCATTCAATTCATTCTTTATGTCCAGAAAGCAAAAAAAAAAAAAAAAAAAAAAGTCCTGATGCAGGAATCTACCTGCTGTCTGTCTGTGAATCAGCCAGAGGTTGAGTTTGAATTATTAACCAGGGGCGCCCAGCAGGTGTGTGTGTGTGTGTGTGTGTGTGTGTGTGTGTGTGTGTGTGTGTGTGTGTGTGTGTGTGTGTGTGTGTGTGTTCCTTTCATCTCCTGCACAAACTGCTTCTAATTAGTTATGGGACCCCACCTGTCTGAGGCAGCATGAGAAAGAATAACGAAGCGCTCCCTCTGCAGGCCTGGCCTCGGGCTCAGTGCAGGTCTGCTGGCCCGTAGTCGAGGTGGAAGCTTTAAAATTCACAGCTTTGTTTTTATTTATTTTCACATTCGGTTGAGAAGTATGAAGCGATGGAGAGAAAGAAAAGGAAGTAAAAATGAGAAGAGATGGGAAAGAAAATTGTGTGATGACTCACAGGTGAAGAAGGAGGAGAAAGGCCGGTCAGAGGAGCGTCTGTCCCTCCTGAGAGCGCCGGCTCTGGTGTTGGAGGCGAGCAGCAGGAGGTCAGAGCCGTTTGAAAAGGTTGAACAGCCGTTAAATAATTCACGACTGCACTCTCACGCTGCAGAGATGAACTCTGTCCACCTGCTTTGCTCACTTTCAGACGACTTCACTAAACCCTCCGGCTGAGCATGTTTCCGCCGGGCAGAGCTGCGTCACGTTCTGGCTGCGACGCGGCCGCCGACGCCGTTCTAGACGAATATACAGACCGAGCTGCGCTGAGCAGATCGAGCCGGGCAGGAAGTCAGGCACAGAGCGCCTGGTCCATTTTCAAAATATAACATCCTGGTCCTGATTGTACAACAGAAGAGCACAAAAGTCAAGATAAAATGACCAAATCAACCAAGTGTGAGCAGCAAATCTGGGCATGGTCGACTTAAAAGACGAGAACATCAACACAAAAAACGCTCCACGCTAGTTCAAGTGCTCCATGCTAACGCCTGAATGGAGCCAGTACTTTTAGCATTGTCTCTGTATAATAACTGCTGTGCTAAAGCTCAATTAGCTTCCATAACAGAGTCGTCTTATAATGATGGTGATAATGATGTGAACGTGAACAACACTCGTTTTTTAAGTACTCAGATCAGACCTTCTGTGCTCCACTGTTTTCACTGTACTCGTGTTTGAGGTGATGGTTTACATCCTGGCAGACAAATAGAGGTGTGTGTGTGTGTGTGTGTGTGTGTGTGTGTGTGTGTGTGTGTGTGTGTGTGTGTGTGTGTGTGTCTTCTCCAGGGAGGATCAAAGTGTGTCTGGCTTAACAGACGACAGCCAATCACAGATGAGCGAGAGCTGCCTGAACAGGCCTTTGGTAGTTTTGGTAACAGACATGCGTTCACACACACACACACACACACACACACACACACGCACACACACACACACCTGAGCACACGGGCAGAATGGCTGCTGTAAACACAGACCTCCCACACAGCTCAAGCTCAGTCCCTCCATCAGCTTCTGACCACAGTTCCATGTTAAAAAAATATGTTTTAACGCGGTGCGTTCACTGACAGCTGAACTGCTGTAAATGACAAATCTTCATTGTGTTCCTCAGCTGAACGTCACTGAATGTATTGTTTGTTTCACTGCCTTGTTTACAAACACTGCTGGTGTAAACAAACACAGTCCTGACCGTACAGCCGTGTTTAGTGAGGCTGCGACGATATGCTTATCTATTGATTTGATACCGTTCTGTGGTGCCGATCGATACGTGTTGTGATGCGATAAACGATTGATTGGTAATGAAATGAATCGTTTGTCTCAGCCTTGAAAGGAGACGTTCTTCACAACATTCTGCACTTAATTTGCTTTGGTCCTGCAGAACTTTTGTTCTTCTTTGAAAAGACGACACAGACTGACTGTTGCTTTTCTCCAAGGAGTCTCTGATAGGATGAAGTAATCAGCTGTGTGTGTGTGTGTGTGCGCGCGCGTTCGTGCGTGTGTGCATGCGTGCGTGTACCAGTTGTCACAGTCGCTTCAGGGTTTTTTGAATAGATTACAGCTCATTAAATAGCAGACGACCAACAAGCTGGACTGTCTCAAATGGTGTGTGTGTGTGTGTGTGTGTGTGTGTGTGTGTGTGTGTGTGTGTGTGTGTGTGTGTGTGTGTGTGTGTATAATTAACGTTAAGTGCTCAGCCTTGTGTGTATGGAGATAAGGCAGAGCTACAAAGAGACTCTTCACCTACAGTACTCTCACAGCACACTGTTATTATCTCTGTTGGCTCGATTCTCTTCTTCTTCTTCTTCTTCTTCTTCTTCTTCTTCTTCTTCTTCTTCTTCTTCTTCTTCTTCTCTGCGCTTCAGTAACTGCTGTTTACAGTCAACATGTCTCACTGCTGCTGATGATAACTACACTTAAGACTTTTGAACAGTGACACATTTTGTTTTGCACAAATTACTGCAGGATGACTTAATGATCTGGAGGAGGTGGAGGTTCGGGTGGAGTAAACACTGAACTTAAGAGCAGTAAAGCCGGCTGACAGTATCCTAACGAGGCTGCTGCTTTTAAACCCAGTGCACATACATCACGGTGATGATACAAAGAACCATTTTGAATGTCTGAACTTTTAATCATTTCATAGCTGAAAAAGATTTCTATCATAGATGGGTGTCATGTCAAATACATGCAAGCACACATGTGTCGCTTTGGAACGGGGACGCTGCATTTCTTCTGTGTCGCGATGTAAGACGACGAGTTTCCAGTTCGTAAGATCCTCTCGAAGCGTCTCTAACTGCTGTTCCTGGATCTTATTTCATGTCTCACAGTACCTGAAACTACACCCCACCTGTGCAGCCCCTTGCATTGGTTTAATGCAGGGTTGTTGAATTTACACAGAATATGAGATTGAGGAAGTAAGCTATAGATTAGACGGTAGTAAAAACATTTGTTAGCTGTGTGTAGACTCGTTTTTGTGCTTCGGCTGGCTTCTGGTTTTTCCTCTGGTCCAATTGTGGCAAGGAGCGTTCCCTCGTTCCCACCCAGGACTTTGGCGGTCCAGGCAGCATCAGCGTCTCGGAGGTCGAACCCCGAAGTGACACAAGCTCTTAGCATTCAGCTACAGCTCTCTGACACACACACACACACACACACACACACACACACACACACACACACACACACACGCTCAGTCACAGAGGGCAGTGGGTGTACACAGTCAGCCTGCCAACGTTTTCAGACTACAGATTAGCGGTGAAATAAGAGCTCCGGTTTCGCTCGGGGGGCTGGCAGCAGCTCGGGTCAAACGAATCAAACGCTCACTTTACTTTGTTTCACTCTCGGTTCAAAGAGTGCGAGCGTTGGCTGCAGTCCGTCAAGGCTGTGGATGATGGCGCTGGACGTTGTTTTAAAATGTTGGGATTAAAGAGCTTCTGATATCAGCGGGATCTTGTTTCTGCATTCCAGTTTCTGCGTAGATCGAAACATGTTTCCACCCGCCTGGCCTGTGTGTGAGGGAGTCACTGAGCAGTATGTGTGTGAAAGGCCTGATGGCGGAGAGGTTAGCTCGTCCTCCGAGCCGCTCGCTCGTTGGCTCTGTTTTCTCAGCTGCCAGAGGAGGAGAAATAACTGAAGTGTTGATCTCAATCCACGAATATCTCCCCAGATATTCCCCCTGAGCTCCACAGAGGCTGATAAATCTGCCGCCGTGTGCGCAGAGGTTCGGGGAATCATGGGAGAAATAACAAGTGATACTGCAAATACAGTTTACGACACACAAAGGGACGTTCAACACTTCTGTTTCCACATCACTTCGGTGTTTTCTCTGCGCTGCTGCTTTCAGAGTTTTGAGTGAGGCCTCACAAAGGTTGTGATTTGCTGCTTTTCTCCTGTTATACTTTAATATACTACTATACTACTACTATACTACGTGAAAATATACCTGCGAGTGTCCTTTTTCTGCTCCGTGTTCTGCAGCAGTCGAGGTCACAGCTGCTGACAGGACAGCAGCTGTCTTAATGCAGATGACTGACAGTTATCAGTGTCCATGACAACCCCACCGTCCCACCAGGATGACAGATAAGACACTTACTGTCCGACACAAATCCCAACAGCAGCAAGCTGATGCATCAGTTGAACTCCAGGTCGTAATCAGAGAGGAGAGATATTCCCAGGACGCCTATTTAAAGAATCCTCAAACTGTACTGACACACACACACACACACACACGGACACGCCCCTGCAGAAGGCATCCTAAGACTGCAGCCTTCACTGCCAGGCATCCCTGGACTGCTCCCTCCCGGTCCGCTGTGAGGTATTCCAGGACTGTGCGACCCGGTCAACCCCAGAGGAGCTGCGAGGAATTCTGTTTACTCCTCTAACGGGAGGAAAAAACCTCCCACACACTTTAACTTTAACTCAGGCTCACACATGTGTCATGTGACCGGGTAGGTGTTTTTGCTCTGTCAATGATAATAGTAATATAGCAATTAGTTTAAAAAAATACAGTTTGTGTTAATTGAAGGATTATTAATGCACAAACCCTCCTTATATTTTAGGGTCTACACTCTAAGAGACACATGGAGAGAGGTGGAGTACTTCTCCTTTCAGGCCACAAATAGCAGCAACAACCATCATAAATAAGATGGGAAGCTCATATGAATTCTTTTCTGACATAGTCTGCCTGTATAAATATGAAAATATGCACTTCATCTTTTTAATCACATGTATTGTTTGTCTCTGAGTTACGTGATTTTCAGCACATCTTCTTGAGTATACCACCCCCCCACGTTTCACTTTAACTAACCCTAACCCTGCACATACTGACAATATGAGAACTAATAAATCACTGAATCTATCTTAAGCCTCAGAGGTGAGCCCAGGGCAAAAATAAATAAAATAAATAAATAAAAACAGCCGCATGTCACTGGCATCCGCTCCTAAATCTTGCTGTGAAATGTTCAAGTGGTGGCGTTATTACTCCATTAAAACGTGAACCAATGGGGCAACAGAAACATCAGACAGGCGCTTTGATTTGTTGAGAGTGGACGACGGGCGGGATTGTTCTTTATTGGTTGGAATCTTTATTAACAGATAAGATCTAACTTCATTAATCCCGCTGGGGGCAGCGAGCAGGTGGAAAGCTGCAGGTGTTCATAAGAACAGAAGCTGTGAACAGAATCGGATCAGTGAAAGTTTGTGCAGATGCAGATGAAGTCAGTGTTTCTGTGCATTGTGAAGCAGCTCGTGTGAAATCTAAGTCGGCATGCAGCTTGTTCCATTCAGCCATCTGTCCTTGTATCCAGCTCGGCGTGACCTTTCCGTCGTGCCGGTCGTTCGCTGTAACTTGGTATTTCGTGCCTCGGCATTAAAGAGATTGACAGCAGCGACACTTCTGCCGCTTGTTGACATGTGAGACGTGTTGAAGTGGTAAAGTGACCTTGGCTATATGGACAGAGAGAGAGAGAGATGCTGACTGATGCAACCAACATGCAACACTATGCAGCTGTTTTAACATTACCTGATTGGTTACTTCTGCCTCCTGTTCAGCCAATTAGGTTTGAGCGGACTGCAGCATGAAGTGCTTGAGTTTTTGTGGAACTGCTAACTGCGTTAACTACGGAGCGAGTTAGCCTTAATTAAGAGGCCGACGTGAGTAACGATGTAAATGAGAGGCGACGGGGGCGAATCTAACTTACCCAGAACATTAAGGCTCCATCTCTTCCTTTGCATTCTGCTAGATTGGTGAGGAGGATGTCACATGATCACTGCACCCCGAGCAGTGCGTCCGATAAGATAAATACTACTGTTACTGCAACATGTCCTCCTAACTAATCACTAATCGACTGAACAGACATGAATATAGCTTGATAGACACGGTCAGAATAACCTGCCTGCACTGATGACATGTACAGCTGCTTTTCTGATGAGGCCGAGCTGCATGTTGGGTAAAGTAGTAGTTTTTTTTCTTTCTTCTTCGTGGGTTTTGTGTGGCAGGGTTTACAGTGATGATGGTTTCATAGTGAGACGGTGCATTTTAATCATTCTCCACATTCATTATATCTAAATAAAATCAATACTGACACTGATGCAAAGTTCAGCTCGTTAAAATGGAGCTACACCCTCTCTGTTAAAGAACGGCTCGCTTCGTTCGACCTCTGACCTCAGGTCGAGACCCCCGAACGGATTCTTATTCTTATTTGTCACCATCTCTATCATCCCCCGGACTTCCCCGGTCTTCCTCGGCTTCTGTCTAACCATGATTTCATCCCATCCTCTGTCCTCTTTGCCTCCTTCGTCTTCTTCTTCTGCCGTCGTCGTCCCTCATGCTCCAGTTCTCAAAAATAGCTCTCCAGTCGTAACCTCCCTGTAGCAACAAGACAAGAAATATAGTCTCATACGACAGGACAGTGATTTACTGCCTGTCCTGCTGGGCCTGTGTGTGTGTGTGTGTGTGTGTGTGTGTGTGTGTGTGTGTGTGTGTGTGTGTGTGTGTGTGTTCAGCTGCTCTGGTTCTTCAGCCCAGTTCCACCAGTGTTTGAGGCGAGCAGCTCCTGCAGATATGCGGCGGCTGAGTTCACGTCCCAGTCGAGTTCACTTTGCAGTCTTGGATTCCAGGTCACTGCTGTTCACTGTAAAGCTCAACGCCATCCGCTGGCATCATGGCGTCCAGGGCTGTGAGATCCAGTCGACAGTGAGGTCATTGTCTGGGAATAATCGGTCAGGGGGTTTTAGATTCAGGTCACATTCAGTCTCTGCCTGCTGGAAGCCTGCTTCCTGTTTCTGTACTGCAGCTCAGCCTCAAACCGGCGATGCAGTCGAGTTTCAATAATTGCATGCTGAGAACATTTTACAGGAATCTGACACGTCCTGTTCTCAAGGTCGTTCAGGGGATTGGACCAATTTGGTGTTTTGCTCGTTCTCAGTGGGGCCTCCTCTGGTTTTACACTTAGTCTTCAGTGTCCAGAGGCAGCTGCGTAAAGTCTCCTAAATGTCCTCAAGTGATGTCACTTGAGTCAGTGTCGGTTGAGGACGAGTTTGAAAATGTTGTTATGAAGTTGACAGACTTCTGTAGCTGCTCCTCTGCAGACTGCACAAATCCTCCAAAGGTCAAATTTGGACAAATTGTGAGGGAAAACTTTGTGTGGCCTTCAGTGTGAAACAGTGGCTGTTGAGTCGGTGAGATACTGTCTGAGAAGTGCTGGAGGAGGTGAATGTTCTCATGGGAACTTTGATCCGTCTTCATTCATGTTGAAACGCGTCTCTCTGATGTCAATACACTTTGACTAATCACTTGTTCCTGCACGGCGCCGCCATCGTCCGGACTTCCTCTGAGCCATTGAACGGCTCGTGGTCCACCTCGCGTGCAGATGAGCTGCTGAGGAGCCTTGAGGCCGATCGGTCTGCAGCTGCAGCCGAGATCAGAGTGAACCGGCTGCAGGTCAGACAGAGACGCTGCTCTGTCCCACTGAATTGGGTCAATTGGGTCTCAATGCCAGTCATTACACACACACACACACACACACACAGAGGCCCAGCGTGAGAAGTCCATAGTCGGGTCAATCAGCTGAATTGACCAGGAACTAATTGACTGACCGTGACCCTGCAGAGTGTGCTGATACCAGGATGGAGGCTGAAAATCAGCCTGTTTTAATGTCCCTCCTCTTCTTTTTAGTATGCAAGTGCAGAATATTTAGTTAGCTGCTGAGTTCACTCAAACCAAACCTTTCAAAACATTTTTCTAACTTATTGAACTGATTTATGAACTTGAACATTGTTGTGGTCAAAATAAACATCAGCAGCATGCTTTCATTAACGTGCCGCTGCTCAGTTATCATGAGTCTCTGTTCTGTATTTCAGCATTTTACATCCAAATATTGTAAATCCGTTGCAAATGGAGACACTTTGACCGTCTTTAGGCTGCAAACTGAAGCTTCAAAGACTTGTCCAGGCAGCTTCTTTAGGGGAGAATACCACCACATTGAATCACATCACATTACCTTCACACTGACCTCAGCAGCTCTGCTGTAATGATCATCTTCTCTTTGTTCCACTCGCTCAGTTTAAAGCTCGAGTTTCCAGCTCGGGGCTGTGACCGTATTTTCAAACCCCCAAACCGGAACCCTTGACTGATGCACGTTCATGCACGCACACGTGTATGAACGCACCTCAGGCGTTTTAATCAGGGTGGACTTATTTCAGCACGTAGCACACCCGCTGAGCCTTCAGCGCCGTGGACGCTCATAGCAGGGTACTTCACGAAGGAAGAGGCCTCCTGGAGCTCTTTAGACAAGACAGGCTTTCTCTTTGCCGTGACGGCTAACCGTTAGCATTCTCTCAGAAAGAGCCGAAAGCCGGTGATGCTTTTGTATGACTCGCAGGCTGGCAACACACAGCGACACATCGATCGATTGACACACAGACGGACAAATCAGTGTTGAAGTCAGATGTGTGATGCACTGCTTATGCTTTTATTTTTATACAAATCACTGCAGTATGTTCTCCTTGTGTACATTACACAAATACTAGAGCTGATTTAAGTCTTTATTTCCTAAATAATGGAATACAGCAGCTAAAAGTCTCTGCTTGTCGAATGATAAACTACAAATATAGCCAAAATGTTTGAGGTCTTGATTGTAAACTCATGAATCCTCTTATTTTATAGTTTTTACTTGTATTAAATGCAGAATCAGGAGGTGTTGAATTTATTTTTGTGGTGAGTTTCATACTGCATAACTTTCAAAGTTTAAGCTAATTTGTATAATAATTTATTAAGCTTGTCGTCTCTGAATTAAGCCTCTTTGAAAGCAGCTTGAAATATAAAGCCTCAGTTTTTAACCACAACTTTTGGCCTTCATGTGAGTTGTGACGCCTAATTATTGTGGCGCTGCCTTCTAAAAATAAGAAGTAAAATCCTGTGGCTCTGCGGGATTATTCACACTTTCTGTAACTGCTGTGGTTAAGCAGGGTGGTGAAAGGTGGAGAAGCTCAGGCTCACGGCTTCTGTGGAGGCGAGCCCAGGCAACGCCGGCGCCCAAAATGTTTGAGTCATGCAGGTCTGGGAAATGAATTTTCTTCTCCAGAGCGACAGTAGCCGATGAAAGTGCACTCTGGTCTTCTGTTCACGTCCTTCAGCCTCTGTAGAAACCATGCCAGGGTGCATTTTTGGAGAAAAATCTTCTCCAGAAAGCAGCTGCATGTGCATTATAACAGCCTTGAAACGCAAACCGAAAGTCTGCAGCGCCTCTGTGAAATGACGCCGTTCGTGTTGTCCTGCTGGCTGATGAGACCTCAGCCTGGACTGACACAGACTGATAACACCTCGTCTCTCAACGGGGCGCCGCAGAGAGGAGACGAGGTGAGAAGAGAAGAGGTAACACCTCGTCTGGAGGTGAGAAGAGGGGAGGAAGGGGAGGAGAGAGGAGGGTCGGCAATGGAAGAGCTGGTGGGAAACGAGAGTGGAGGAAGATGTGTGAAGAGAGGAGAGGGAATGATGGAGAGATGGTGTGAAGGAGGACCAGAGGAAAAGAGAAGACCGTGTTTGGGACAACAGGCTACGCTGAAAAATGGCTTGAAGTATCAGAGATGAAGCACAGCGACCAGAGGCCTGGGGGCCTGAGGGATCAGGGGCCTGAGGGATCAGGGCCCGAGGGATCAGGGGCTGGAGAGCCACAGAAACGGTCCAATCAGAGTGGAGGAAGAGTTTCCACTATCAATAGATGAGCAGGAGGAGGAAGTGCAGCATCATCACCTGAAGCGGCTTTATGGTGGTCCTGGTTTAAGGTTTTATGTACTTGGTGATTCGAGTGACGGTCGGGTCTGCTTATGAATGTGGTCGTGGACAGTTCTTCAGTGATGGGAGGCCTTCTGATTCTTTACTGAAGTACTAGTACAAGAACTGCTAGTACAACCATGTGAACATGCTCAGTCACAAGTAGTGCTGCGTTCAGAAGTATTATCACCGCTGTCATGTTTCTGATTCTGAGGCTGCGTGTCACAGAGGCGCCACAGCTACGCCATTAACTCCTTAATTCTAAATGTAGTTTATGATCTCCATGCTTTGAGCTACGGTGGCCTCGAAAGGCCAAGATCAGATCAGATCAGCAAACACAGATGTTCCAGACAGACGCAGCAGTGACGACGAGAATAATAAAACTGATTTTCAGGCGTTTTAGCTTTTCTAACTGAAATGTGTTGACACTGGTCTCAGATCAGCAGCTGATCTTTTGAATCCTTCATCAAGCAACACACACACACACACACACACCCACACACACACACACACACACACACACACACACACACACACACACACACACACACACACGTACACACACACGTTCTCAGATTGTGGTGATTTTTGTGCTGCGAGGAGCTGAAACTCAGCCTGAGGAGGCATCAGGTGAGAGAGCGATGAAGAGGAGGAGAGAGGGAAGAGCAGAGGAGAGGAGGAGGTGTCAGTGGTGCAATGCAGTGCTCACTACCCCACCCCACCCCACACACACACACACACACACACACACACACGCTGGCCTGTATGTTTCACTTGTGGGGTCTCTTCATTGACATAGTTCTCTAAAACCTTAACGAGTAACTGAGGACACATTGATAATTCGAAGATATTGGTCAAATGAAATCTATAGAATTTAAAAAAAAATAGATAGAATGACACACAAAATCAAACATGGAAGACAGAGGAACCATATTTTGTCTTTAAAACTGAAGGAGGTTTGGATCCAGGTTCAGGAGTGAACGTGGTCGTCTTTAACATGTGTGTGTGTCGGAGGCGTCGTTGGATCTCCGGGCCGACAGGCTGAGGTCTGGTGAACTGTTCCCCAGGAGGGAGTGTTCTCTCTGGGGGAGAGGAGGACGACCATCTGGTCCCTTCGGAGGCCTGCGGAGCTTCTGCTGCTCTGGTGGTTTGCTGTCAAACGGCTCCTCTCCACCCTGCTGGAGTGCCCTTGAGCAGCGGACACGCTCCCAGGCTGCTGCTCTGAGGAAGACCTCTGACCTCTTCAGCACAAAGTCATCATGTACTGAACATGTCTGATGACGGCTGTGGTGTTTCTGAGGCTGTTTTCCCTCGTCGGGATAAAAAAATCAACACATTTCTTATCGAATCCATTGTCAAAATGAAAATGAGCTCGTTTACTGTGTTTATAGTTCATTCAGCTGCCTTGCAGATCATTTTTTTGTCCTTTTTCACCCCAGTGAGCGAATCTGATTTTGGAAGAATGCAAACCAAAACGTGTTTTTTGTCGTGGAGTTTCAGTTTTGAGGAGCTTCCAGTCAACAGATTGTCGTGTGCGTCTCTGTTTGCTTTCAGGAGGGACCAGGGACATCGGTTCAGCTCTCACCAGGATGTGCATGAGGCACCGCAGCATCGAGGCCAAACTCCGCCAGTTCTCCATGTGAGTAGATCTGTGTATGAGTGAGTGTGTGTGTGTGTTTAACAGGTGTAGCATCTCCTCCCAGCTCTCCATGGCAACCTGCTCCTCCTCTTCCTCCTGCCTCAGCTCTCCAGCCTCCATCTTGCTCTCTGCCTTTTCAGTCTTTGATTCCTCTAACAACATTAATATTATGGCTAAAAATTCTGATCACTTTTAACATTCATTTATTTGTTGTGATTGTGAGCTCCTCTCTCCTCCTGCAGCATCCTTTCACCTTCCTCATCTGTCTGTCCATACTCTTTCTGGAAACCTCGCCCTGTCCTCCTCCTCCTCTTTCCTCTCTCTCGTCTTCCTTTCTCTGCATGAGTCCATTAACTCTCCCAGTATGGAGGGAGCGAGTCGGTCGGACAGAAATGAGATGAGACCTCCAGCTGCTCAGTGAACAGATACAGTATAGATGGACAACGTAAACAGGAAGCACTTTGGTGAAATGATGCATCCACACGAGCATCTGTGCCACGTCCTCCAGCTCCTCTGTGGACGTTACCAGGCTACATGGGACGTATCCCCCCTCTGTGTTTTTTTTTTTTTTTTTTTTTTGGGTGTCCATTCTCCTCATTCTGACTGGAACCACAATACTCTACCTCAGCCTGATAACGGTCCACACGTGCGGCGTCAGGTATGAAAGGGCGGCTGCAAGGTGTTATATGTCAACAAACCAGGCACCTGCTGTAGCATAAACAGAGCTGCATGCTGGCCCGCTGTCCGTCTCCATGTTTGGACTGTATCTGGTCGCTCTGTCTCTTGGCCACCACACGAAACCCCGACAGAAAGCAGCTTTCGCCTTCTCCCGCTTAATTTGAGAACATCACGGAGGTTCTGAAAGATGACGAGCTATGATTGGTCAAAGATTAGCTTGTTCCGTCTCCTCCAACGAGAGGATTTTCAGTTTTTCTGTTTTATATCGTTGCAAACTGAACGTCTTTGGGCTTTGGACTGCTCTCACCCTGCTTTAATCTGTTTTTAGTTTCCTGAATAGACACCTGGTCCTTTCTGATAATGTTGTAATTCTCCTGTACTCTACAGGTTTATGTCTGATGTTTAATCTGAGCATATTTTCACAAGAATATCAACCTGAAAAAGGATGTTTGGACGGCCCTTTTTTCAGCCCCGAGTAGCGTCTGCAGGCAGCCTCCCCCCATGGGGCGGAGCAGCCTGTCAGGAGCCTGAGACGCGACGCTCAGGGAAAGGAGTCATCCTAACGCACCTGTTCATCAGGTTCATTTCTTTGAGCCGACTGTAATAACTGAGGGTGATTCAGGTGATCAACACTTTGATCAGCTCAGATCTTAAAGGGACTCTGGACAGTATTCAGAGACATGTCCCACCTTACCACAGTGCTGTTCTGAGCTCAGATCAGTCCAAACATCTGTCGCTCTCGTCTTTCATTCAGCGGTGAACAAGAGTCACGGAAAGCAGAAACTCACTCCAGACGCGGCTTGATCGGCTGCTTTCATGCACAAAAAATCTGGTTTGCACACTTTCAAAATGGAACTTTTCTCTGGTTTGTTTGCCTCGATAGCTGTTCACACTCATGTGTTTCATTGCATTGACTCACATACTGAAGACTCTAACCTGAACCTTAAACCGAGTCTAAACCTTAAAATCTCTGTGATACGAACTTTGTTTTGGTCCCCACAGCTCGAACAGTGTGTGTTTGTGTGTGTTGGCAGGGTGTTTCTGGACTGTCTGATCAACCCTCTGCAGGAGCAGATGGAGGAGTGGAAGAGAGTCGCCAACACTCTGGACAAGGACCATGCCAAAGGTACACAAACGGAGACGCACACTGAAGCACAGACACCTGTACTGTCCAAAGACACGTTAACACAGCCCTCGTTTCCACCGGGAGCCTTTAGCACTGAAGAGTTAGTTTAATACATCACTCTTTAATTGAACACATCTAAATATGTGATATAAAAGCAGTTTAACCTCGTGGAATCATCCAGTAGAGTCAGAAATGGCAGACATGACAGTGACTGCTACTCTGCTGAGCTAGGCTAGTTAGCATTTAGCAGGACTTTATCAGATCTTCTCTCCATTACGATTTAAGTTTCAGTTACTCTTAGATTTTCAGATTTTCTCACTGATGTGTGTGTGTTTCTCTGCAGAGTACAAGAAGGCCCGTCAGGAGATCAAGAAGAGATCTTCAGACACTCTGAAGCTGCAGAAGAAAGCAAAGAAAGGTTCGATCTCTCTGCTGTTTGCTCACGTGTGAGCGATTAGCATCCAGTGCCGTCATTTAGCTCCAGAGCTCAAAAAGAAAAACGCTCCAGAATCACTTTGACATTTGTGATGACGCACTCTGGTGAAAGAGCCGGGGACGGTTTGGTTGAGTCAGTCATAATTAAATGATTAGTGGGATTCATGAGATAATTAAGTGGTATTTAAGTGCCGTGACATTATGAGGTGGCTGTATGAAAAAGAACGAGGATTTAAAAGTTAATATGTTTGTGTTTTTCCTTTTCCAACAATCCGCCTCCTGTGGTGTCCCATCATGCTCTGCTTTGTCCAGCTGATGTATTTGGTAAGTTATTTTACTCAGCCGTCCAGGGCTGAAACCAAAACTTCTTCTTCTCTCGTCTACCTCTACTGCCTGACTTCTTCCTCTTCTCTGTCATGTGTTGTTATTGTGGATACGGAGAATTTCACGAGTCTGTGTGTTTATGTTTATAATGACATCTCTTCATCTTCCAGAAACTGTTCTCAGTAACTAGTCCTGCCAGTTTTAGTCCAGTTTGGTTGTAAAATAGCAGTAACACAAAGAAGATGCCCCTACTCTGACTGATTTGAGCAGGTTGGACATTTAGACACCAGTAAGAATCCTCTGGTGGTTTGGTCTCATCCCATCACGCCGTATCAACAGTCAACACTTCCTGCCTTGCTGACACCTTCTGCTCCGTCACATCATCTGCATCTCCACATCACATCCAGCCCGCTGGGCTCGGCTGAAATCTGTTCCCACGTTGTTTAGATGTTTGTGTGACTCGTGTAACCGAAGCCTGAACACAACAAAAAACCAGAGTCGCACAAAGAAAGAGCCTTCAAAGAACAGATTGTTTTATAATGTGACACAATCAACCACAACAGCACACAAGAAAATAAATGACGCACTACTCAACCATGTGGAATAACACAGGCCCAGCCGTAAATCAGCCAGCAGATATTTGCTCTATCACAGACTTGTCAGGACTTTTGTGTTAATTAGTTCCAAAATGCTGAAGATGTGAGGTTATTTAGTTGCATAATTGTCCACCAGAGACATGTGAGAAGTTGATTTGTGTTGTGTTTACTGAAAAATATTTGATTCCCAATAATCTAAAAGAGAAAAGCATAAAAAACCTTCATGTTTGACAGACTTCTTATTTTTAGCCATGTTAGCAGGATGGCTCCAGGGATGTCAGTCGGCTCACCAATTTGGTCCAAAACCGAAATATGTCAATAACTACTGGATGGATTACCATGAAATTATGTTCAGTCATTCGTGGTACCCAGACAATGAATCTGTCTGACTCTGGTCATCCTCTGTTTTTTCCTTTCGCGCCATCGTGAGGTCGACTTTTCATCCTACTCCAGCAATCACCTTATCGATCAATCAAACAATCAATGTTTAGCTATAGTATAGACCATGTTCACACGGCAGCCATTTTCCATCACACAGTGGAAAGCTTAAATGCTGTTTTCATGTTTGACCTCATCAGCTTTATTGATTTCTGTAAATATCTTCTTATTGTGAATCTGATGCAGCAACATGTTTCAAAGACTGGGAGAGATGTGGAACACTCCAAAAACACCTGTTTGGAACATTCCACAGGTAAACAGGTTGATTGGTATCCTGGAAAGGCTCAGTCATTCACGAGATGATTGGATAAACTACATGGACTCAGGAACTCTTTGTAAAATCGCTGTCGGTAAAAAACGTTTGTTTGCAGACGATCACGTTCTGTTTTTGTCAAACGGAATCAGGGTTGAAATTATCGACTGCTTCACGATTGATCAGCAGCTGAAAAGACGATGGACAGTGAAACCTGGAGGAGCAGCAGGCCAGATTTCAATGTGAAGATGTTAATCCATTAGCTACCGTTAGCATTCAACCACTGCCTAGCATACATGATTATGTTCCAGTATCACACAACGGTACTTATTTAACAAGTATCACTATCAAACGGCAATATTAGCTAAGAAGCTGTTTAATGCTAACGCTAGCTGTTGTCAAATGGAAGCTAATGGATTAAAAAAATGTGTTGCCCAGTGTCTTTGCAGAAAATGGCCGCCATGTGAACATCTACAGCCTAACAGCTTGACACATCTCAAATATGTTGTAGAATAGTGAAGCATACAGTAGTATTACTGTAGTATTATGACAACACGTATATTGTGTCAACCAGCCTGAAGTTTGTCACGTTCATAGTGACGGACAGCTTGAAGAGGGAGGGGATGAGAGCGTTACACTGGACGTCAGTGTTATTGCTTTGTTCTACTCACTGAGCTGCAAAGAACCACAAGTAAACATCAAAACAATCCCTCTGCTTTTAGAACAAGTAGTTCCAGTCTGATTCATGGCACTAAAACCAGCTTTATTATGAGTGGAAACAAGAGCGTGTTGATCCTGCCGACAAAGGACTTGATGGCTTCCAGCTTAGAACTGAGCCTTTAAGACTGAATAAACAGGACCTGGGATTGACCCCAGAGGAACCTCAGATGTGGTGGAGCCGCTTCGGCCCTTCCAGTCTGTTATTACTGCACGAGGAAACTCCCGCCGCTGTGGTATGAGCGCTACGAGGGAAGAAGAGTGGGAGAAGGAGATTCAAAGGAGGAAAATGGGAGGAAGAGCTTGTGTTGGAATGAAGTGAATGTAAGAGGAGAGACGGAGGAGGAGAGGTGGACTTAAAGGGAAGGGAAACCTCTGCTGAGGTGGTGTGAATGTCATGAGAGTGATGGAGGAGCGGAGGCATCACTGAATGGGATTAAAGATGGAGGGAGAAATTAGAGAAGATTGAGGGGAAATATGCTTTTATATGCACTACTACTCTTAAAATCATGTCAACAATGAACCTTTTGCACCAAGTTCACCATTTCTACATCTTAACTGGGTTTCTGATCATCACGTTACTCATGTGCATGATAGACTGAGTGAGGCCATAACCTGATAAATAAGTAAACCACAGATCTGAAGTAAGTTTGGAGGAAGCTGAGAAACCTGATACCCGCTGAGTTCTGCCGTGTCCGTGAACACGTCTGATTTCCTGCAGAACCTGGTTATTTGAACACGGAAGGAGAGGAAAGAAGAGAGAGGAGGAGAGATGAGACAGAAACACAGACTGTTGAACTCCGGGTTAAACCAGAAACCACATTCCTGTCCCTCGAAGGAACTCTCAGCCTGTTTTCTCTGTTTATCGCCGAAGGCTGGAAAAGTTCAGTCCATCTCGTCCCATCGATCAGCCCGGCCGCAGACCCCGGCCGTGGATCTCGCTGGAGGAATAAAGAACTTTAATTGCATGTTTGTGTTTGTCCTGAAGTACAGAACAGATGATGAGATTACCAAATGAACCGAACAGAACAGAAAGAACCGATCGTTAGTCTGTTCTCACGTGGTTTCACTGTTCTGACTGTGAACAAATCCCCTGAAAAAACTCTTAGCGTTCATTTTCATCAGAGCTGGTTCCAACGGAAATACAGGGACTCCACATCCAGCCTCATGTTTACTACTGAAACCAAAAAAAAGGAATCTGATCAGGGTCAAAACCAAAATCCTCTTACGAAACATCTCTTGGACTTCAAATGAGCATTTTGTAATCAGATGTCTTGAGATAATTGATCACCCCCCTCGTAACGCTGTGGCGAGCGCTCGCTGGATGCCAGTGGTTGTTCGTTTCCAGGCCTGACGGATTGCTGGTTTTGGAGAGAAAACTCTCTTAATTCTTTAATGTGGGTTAATGGTTTGTGGGAGGCTCTAACTATTGTTTTGAAGCGATCGAGTGTTTGGCTCCACGTCGTGTTTAGTGGAGATATGATTTCACAGATAATAAACCGTCTGTGGTTCTCTTTGTCTGCCTCCTCGTATTTCTCCTTCTGCCTTTCTTACTCTAATATCTGGATTCGGATGTTCAGCGTGACATGAACAAGTCTTTTCACCTTGTTTTCTGGTTCTCTTTTGTGTCTTTTCTTGGCTTCTAAAGCACTTTCTAAAATACGTTCTCTAACTGCATTAAATGTAAGAGGTTTTGCTTTGTGCACTGAGGCTGTACGTTCATGTACCTGTGATCATGTGATGCGTCCGCAGGCCGTGGGGACCTCCAGCCTCAGCTGGACAGCGCCATGCAGGACGTCAGCGATAAATACCTGCTGCTGGAGGAGACGGAGAAGCAGGCGGTGAGGAAGGCGCTGGTGGAGGAGAGGAGTCGTTTCTGCTGCTTCGTCTCCATGCTGAAGCCCGTCGTGGTCAGTCGCACGTCCGTCAGAAACACGCCGTGACGTAGCTCTGGTGTAGAGTCTGAAGCTGTCGTGTTTGTGTGTCTCAGGAGGAAGAGATGTCCATGCTGGGGGAGATCACGCACCTCCAGACTCTGACAGACGACCTGAAGACGCTCACTATGGACCCCCACAAGCTGCCCGCCTCCAGCGAACAGGTGCGTCTGTCTGAGGTGTATGATGGTCTGTCTGCACTCCTCTGATCCACACAGATGGTCAGACTTCTCTTTCTTTCTCCCTCCAGGTAATCGTGGACCTGAAGGGCTCCGAGTGCACCTGGTCCTACCAAACTCCGCCCTCGTCACCGAGCACCACCGTATCCAGGAAGTCAAGCATGTGCAGGTCGGTTACCATGGTCTCAGCCAAGTGGCCAAACCTCCCCAACAAGCTGCTCCGTGTTTTATCCTGCCTGTGCTCTGCTGCCTCCCTGTGGCCCACAGGTGGAACTGCAGCCGTTAACTTCTGATGAGTTGAACTGAAACAATCTGACAGATATTAGATTCTTTAAAGACGTGTTGTTTGATTAGTCGTCTTAAGAGTCCTGATCAGGATTATTCTGTTGGTTTCTTCAGAGTTTCAGCTTGAGGATCACAGAGGGTCAGTGTGTTGGTCCAGGTCCCAAAAACCAGTCTTGTGAAGCTGAATGTGGTCTGGCAGCACTCAGCCAGCCAGAGTTTGTCTTCAATGATCCAAATGAAAATGCTGTCTAATAAACTGAAGTAGAACAGTCTGAGGAGGAACATTTAGCTGGAAGGAGTCTGAGTCTCACGTCTGCTTGCTTTTCCTTTCAGTCCTTGAATAAGTAAAGCTTTTGATTTACAAAGATCCACTGAGCTGTTTGGCACATTTAGTCGAGTCAAAAACAGTTAAAACACGTTTGTGATCCTGGAACTAAGTTATCCAAAGCAGCTTGTTCTGGTGCTGAAATCCTTCACACGGCTTTATCAAAGACGCAGGTGAAACATGACCAACACCTCAGAGGAGACTTTGCACACAGATGGAGTCTCAGCGTTCATCTCCAGGTGTTTTAGTAGATTTAACATCTGGAAAGACGTTCAGAGTTCATGACGTTAAGCTGCTGTGTCACCATGTTAAAGGCTCAGTTCGCCCAAATTATACAGACGCCATTTTTGAACATTCAAAAGCAACAAGTCTTTAGTAAAAGACGTTTCTAGGGAACAGCTGACGCAGTCTGATTGAGAGCTGGTGCCGTGTGCTGTGATGATCTGGAATAATCAGGATGTTGTTCTGAGATCTCAGAGACTCAGATCGTTGAAGAAGCGTTCGACCTTGAGTTGTGACTCTCCTCCTCCTCTTCCTCCGTCCTGCAGCAGCCTGAACAGCGTGAACAGCAGCGACTCCCGCTCCAGCGGCTCACACTGCCACTCCCCGACCTCCCATTTCCGCTACCGCGCCTCCTCCTCCTCCTCGGTGCTCCCCCAGCAGACGCCGGCCCGCCTCTCCTCCGTGTCCTCCCACGACTCCGGCTTCATCTCCCAGGATGCCTTCCAGTCCAAATCCCCGTCGCCCATGCCCCCGGAAACCTCGCAGGTAAGGAGCAGGGATTAAAAACACAGATACACCTGTGCTTCAGTGCTTTCATGTGATTGGCTGACGAGCGGAGACACTTCTATATCATCCACCAATGAGGTCAGAAAATCCCTCCAGGTTGCTAGGATACTGTGTGTCCATGAAGCTGCTGTGTGTGTGTTTGCTGAGTCACCCGGCCGCCACAGGGTCTCATGCAGCAGTCGATGTCCCTGCAGGGTTTCTAAAGCTGTGGTTCGTGGGCAGAGTGAGGGCAGAGAAAACACAAATTAAGGCTGCAGCTAAGAATTATCCTCAGTTGTTTTTGTGATGAACCATTTCATTTGTAAAATGTTTCCCAGACTCATTGCTCACGTTTTCTGTCCGTCCAACAGTCCAAGACACAAATAAATTCAGTTTACAGGAAGTGAAACAAAGAAAAGGGGAAATCCTCTACAGGATGTGAGGATCCTGTAGAGGATCAGACGGTTCTCAGCCCCCTAAATCCTAAAACCTGGTCTTGACAGAATGTCCTCACCTGAAGTCCTTCCTCACATACAATCACAACTTCGCACTTTGTCACTTCCCTGGACATTTACCACAACTTTAACCCCATCACTGCCTGCCCAGCTCCACCCGAACTCTAGAACCGAATCCTAACCCTGAAACGTGGTTTTGTGGAGACCAGCTGCTCCGAAACAAGAAAAATCAGATTTGGTGAAGTTCAGAGTTTAACTATAAATGTAAATCTGATTACAAATGAAACCATCTCACAGCTTGACCGTGTTTGAATGATGATACTGTTTATTATTATGCTCTGTGTATTATGGGATGTTCTGTGTATACAGCCTCTGTCCAGTCATCACAGCCTTTAGCTTCTCTCCACCTGCTGAACCTGCTTCTGCTTCATCTTCGTCTTCTTCTGCTGCTCCAGCTCTTTGTGATTCGTGCTTTTACCTGCTGATTCTTCTTCTGTGCTTTTTTTAACCACTAACCCACCTCGATGCTCACTCTGCTCTCTCCTGTCTCTCTTTCTCGGCTGTGTTTGCTTTGCATGGCTCTGCTGCAGTCGTGTGTCTCTCCTTTGTCCTCTCAGTCTGAGGAGCCTTCCTCCTCCTCCTCCTCCTCTTCCTCACCCTCACACAACGAGCCCCGCGCTGGGCAACAACAGGTGAACGTCCACACACACGTCTGGGGGTTTGTGGGTCTGCTCTGCGGGTGTTGTTTTCTGTTGAAGTTAACACCTGGAAGAGATGTGTTTGCATCAAATCTTTGCTAATTTGGCGGTTTTGCCTTGGTGGAACTGGTCCTGCGTGTCGCAGAGATTCAGAATCAGAATCTGTAAACAGGAGCTCGAAGACACATTGTAAGAACTCACTGAGCTCCTCCCGCTTCATGTCGCTCCTTCACCTCCACCTCTGTGCATCACATCGTAACTGTCAGCTTTAATTTTTGATTGTTTTCTGCTTCTCCCTCATTCGCTCACCTTCAGTTGTCAAATGGTTTTGACCATCACGCCCTCTGTCTGCATGGACTGGTACTGCAGGCCCAGGACACCCACCTCCACCCTCCATACTTCACCTCCACCTCTCCCATGTCCTCGCCCTCCTATTTGTCCGTTTCTCCCACGTGGCCGTGGTCTCAATCAGGCTCCGGCCAATCGGGGGAGCTCCTGCCTCTCGGCCCCTCGGGGCTCGGAATGATCCTGTCGTCCAGAGTCCCATCCTGGAAGGTTTGATCCTCACGCTCCCTGATCTCCTCCTCCTCCTCCTCCTCCTCCTCCTCCTCCTCCTCCTCCTCTTTCTATCCTCCTTTCATCTTCCACTCCTCCCCTGTCTTTGGATTTTCTGTTCTTTCATCTCATGCTTGCCCTGTCTTTCTTTCTTTTCTCACTCTGAAAACAAACAGTACGACAATGTGTTTCATCAGTTTGCTTTTATTTCATCTGATTCCTTCATCAGACCATCAGATCTTAAGACAACACAGCACTGCAGACGCTTTACAGAAAGTCTCGCTTACCTCTCGATCAGCTCTCTACTGGATTAACACTGGACTTCATTTATCTCTAAAATTGCATAATTTTCATTCTTGCTTTTCTAATAATTTCGGCTGCAGCTCAGACTCAAACTGAATCCCAATTCTGATGTAAAATCCCAAATGTTCGCTGGCTGCAGCTTCAAAGTGCAAACGTGTGCTTACTTTTGTTGCTCATTTTGTCAAAAATACAAACAAGCAATTGTGAAAAGTGCCCCTATTGTTTTATTTGTCTTTTTAATTCTCTGATTATAATGTTTTATCATTTAGTCTCTAAAATGTTAAATTAATGACAAATTGGCACCAAAAGTTACAAAAACCAGCAGTCAAAACTCCAACGTGATTCAGTTTCCAGTGAGAAAAGCAGTGAAGTGTTTCTGTCTGCAGGACTGGGCCAAACCGGGACCATATGACCAATCAGTGGTCAACACCCTGAAGAGGAGCAAGGACAGGAGAGAGACTACAGATCCCAGCAGCCACCAGGGCGCTGAAGTCACCACACCAGGGGAGGAACCACAGGGGGTTAAAGGAAGCCACTCTGTGACATCACACAAGGTCAGATGGCGATTTTCACACTGATTAGCTGAAAGTGTGGAAACATGGTCACATTACCAGCTGGCAATGTTTTGATTGGGCAGAGCTGTGGTAACTGAGCTAAAGGTGTGTGTGTGTGTGTGTGTGTGTGTGTGTGTGTGTGTGTGTGTGTGTGTTTACCCCAGCAGGAGGACAGGGACGCCCATGAGGAGCTGGCCCGAGCGCTGGCCCGCGGCCTCCAGCTGGACATCCACGGCTCCAGCAGGGACTCGCTGCAGGGCTCCAGCGGCTACAGCAGCCAGACCAACACCCCCTGCTGCTCAGAGGACACCATCCCCTCACAAGGTGCACACACACGTCATGCATCCGTCGACGCTTTGATTTCAAAATGGTTCATGCTAAACTTTTACTTAAACTTTAACGTCTTACACGCTGTCCACACGGGAGGCGTTCAGGCGTTGAGTTTATGTCACCTGTCACATCATCGCTGCAGCTACGAGCATAAAGCAGAAGAGACTTGAAGTGTTGAAGTTGTTCTTGTGTTCTGTGTCGACTGACTAATTCAAACAAATCATAACTGCTCTGTCAGATGTGTTTTTGAGCTGAAGACTAAAACTGTTTGTTGTTTCTCAGTGTCGGACTGTGACTACTACTCCATCGGGGCCGATCAGGAAGGTGAATCTCAGCCGTCGTCAGACTTTGATAAATCCTCCACCATCCCCAGAAACAGCGACATCAGTCAGTCCTACCGCCGCATGTTCCAGTCCAAACGCCCGGCCTCCACTGCCGGGCTGCCCTCCAACCCCTCTGCCATAGTCACCCCGGGAGTCGCCACCATCCGACGGACGCCGTCCTCCAAACCCAACCTGCGACGGCCCTCTGGGGGCCTTAGCTTGGGTCCCATTCCCATCAAGCCCCCCATGATCCCAGTGAAGACCCCTACTGTGCCTGAACATCCCGGCTTCCCCAGCAGGGCAGCATCAGAGGACGGCAACACGCCACGAACCCCGCTCAGCCCCCCGACCACCCCTTTGTCACCGGGCAGCAGTGGGCCATTGTCGCCGAGGTCCGGCACCTGGGAGACCCAGCACCCGGGTGAGGGGTCCGATCCTCCCACCCCACCACCGCAGCCCAGCGGTCGTGTGTCGGAGTGGGAGCGCCGGCCTCTCCCGGAGCTCCTGGAGGAGACGGAGTACAGCGAAGTGGAGGACTTCCTGGTGGCTATCCGACGCGGCGTCAGGCTCAAGAGAGTGACGAGCAATGACCGATCAGCACCGATCATTCACTGAGACGAGAGGCGTCAGTGTGACTTGAGCCATTTTGCATCCCTGGCTGAACTGAAGCAAACAGGGCCACAAAATGGTCAATACTAAGTAAACGCAAATGAGAGCTATGACATCACACAAAAAGAAGTTGCCTGGCGACTCTGATCAAGGATCAGTTTTGAAATTTCCTAACAAATGAGTTTTAGAAAAGGTAAGAAAGTTGGCAGAGTCACTTCCTGCCAAAGAGAAATTGTTTAAATGAGGGATGACGGCGCCTCCACTGAGTTTTGGGATGAGCTTCGCTGGCTGTGAGGAGCGATCTGGGTAAACTGATACAAACTGAAGGGAGTCTGTGGAGCTCATGTGTCTAAAAGGGAGACGTGACCTGTTTGAAAACTGAAGGATGATCAGAATCTTTCTTGGGAAACTGACTGTAGCACTTCTCCCAAAGAAAAACCTGCCTCCTCTCTTAGCTCCTAAACTCTCAGTATTCCACTCGACTGACTCCAGTTAAGTTCCCTCTGAGGTGACTGCTGGTGAACCCTGATGCTGATCTGAGATCATTTCCTCTGGGCAACTTCAGGATAGAGGAGAAACAGTGTGGAAGGACATCCTCGTCGAAAATGAGTGAGTTGTACAAGGTCCTACTCGTAGCGTAAATGTTAATGTGTGTATTAATGGAAATAAGATGATGGAGGGAAAGTTCTGGAGGAGTTGATGTTGAGCTGGAAGGAGCATTTTCAAAAGATCAAATCCTTATTTGTATGTACATATTTATATTTTGATGTGTTTGAACGTTTTGTTTGTCATACGGTCCCTTTACCTCCCCCCCGCCTCCCATTTCCACTGAAGGTGCCAAAAAGCCTGAGTGCTGAATTTAACTTAAATATTCTCTATTTAATGGAAATGATGCTGGATTTCTTTAGTCTGTACAAACGTAGGTGAGGTGTTTGTTGGAGAACAAAGACGGACTGAAAGGAAAATCGAGCTTCTACGCAAACTGAGAGTATTTGTAGCGTAGCATATTGAAGAGTGCTGTGTAATCATTTAGTCAGCAGTTATTAAAACCACACAGTCGATTCACCTGCATGTCCTGAACGTTTGCCCCAGTATAAACAGTCATTTTGGCTTTTAAATCAGATTCATAAGACAGTTAAGTCTATAATATCCCAGCAGTAACAGCGTCAACAGCAGCAGATCAGGACCTGCGGATGCCAACAACTTGCTAGATTAAAGGACCAGTGTGTAGGACTGCAACCAGCTGAACACCCTCCACCTCACGCTTCCCTTCCAAGCATGTGGGAGAAGCTACGGGGGCTGCTACAACCACAACAGACTGCCTGGAGTCAGTGCTTCGTTTGTCTGTGCTGGGCTACTGTAGAAACATGGCGGTGCATTGTGGTGGACTGGGAAACATCCCTTTTCTGCTCATAGACCCGCCTCAGTCCTGCACACTGGTCCTTCAAGTCTGCCGTTAGCAGAACTAAATAATGTCCCGTCTTTGATCCGTTAACTGAAAATCAAAGGTATGAAAAGGGACTGTTTGATAGCGGGTTGGTATTTATTTGCTCTTTTTATATTTTGGGTTTTATTTTATAATAAATTTAAATCACAATAAAAATATTTTTATAGCATTTATTTTCTGTAAAGCATTTTGAATGTTTTGTTTTTTCTTAAAAAAGAAAAAAAAACTCTAAAATGGACAAAAATCAGCTCGATCAATGATCGTGGTCCTGCAGACAGACCTGATCTGGGACTCTGTTGGCCTCCAGGTTCAGGTCCCTCTGACGCTGTTCACTCTGAGCATGTTGCTAATCTACCAACTGTACAGCAACTGCACACTGTGTTAGCATACACCTCCGAGTCCATGCTAGTCATAGCGGTTGTTCCTACGGGTTCCGTGTTACTACTTAGCTGTAGTCATTGGAGTAATGTGGATTCGTGTTGGTCTGTTGTCGTGAAGCCAGTGTGCTGATGGTGACTTGTATTTAGCTGCACAGATGCTAACGGTTGTGGATGAGTCGGAGCTTCGGTGTTGGGACAGTGTGCCGCCGTTATCTGATCTGCATTATCTGAATGTAGAAACATTTTCTAGACCAAGCGATCGAGACAAAAACTGGCAGATTAATTGATAATGAGGACTTTTTCGTATTAGCTTCGCCAAAATGAAAATCCAGGGACCGCTAGTTCACTGTCCCAATACATGAATGGAGAACCAGAAGAGCAGGTGTATTCAGTGAACTGGCCTGGAGTGTAGCTTGTTTCAGTCCTAAACTGTGTGTGCTTACCAGCCATCAAGCGACCAGTAAGTGGAGTGTTTTTCAGGTGGTCTTACACGTTCTCTGGCAGCCATGTTGGAGGCCTTCAGCTAGCTAATTACCAATTATTTGGATGCTAGCTTATAAACACATCCTAGAAGCTAGCATTGTAGCACAGGAACAAATCAAACTTTTTGATAATGTTACTGATAATTGATAATGTTATTGAATATTTTTACAGACACTTTACAACAAGATATGCAAACATTGGTAAGTTTCAAGTTGGACGTTGTCATATTTTGCTAGCTAGCCAGTTGTTAGCAAGGTATCAGTATTTGGTTGAATTCATCCAATCTGTACACAAGCTAATGTGCAACGATTAGCAGAAGCTAACACTGTAGCATAAGAACAATCATCAGATTTCTTAGTTTGTTTCTACACACTCATCACAACGCGGTTTTTAAGCTAACATCGAGCCGAATCGCTGCTACGTAGACCTCCATCATGGTGCCACACGAGGCTGAAAATCCTCCGTTAGCGGTGGTTAAACTGATGGTTACAGCAGAACACGAGCACTTCCTGCTGTGCACTGATAATCATGTACAACCGCAACAAATATATAAACCTGTAATAGCTTGTATTTACTAAATGTCGAATAGCCCAATGAGCTAAAAATCTAACGTGTTAGCGGGTAATTAGCGTAACAAGCTGAAATAGACAAAACTTCCCTGTTGCTACTAAATCCTTGACTAGAGTGCCATCATAAGTCCACTTATTTGTGTAGCCTCTTTATTCATTTCAGTGTTTTCATCCATTTTATTTGTGGCTTCACACGTCTGAACTCAAACCGTCTTGTCGAGCTATAAAACATATTAACAGATATTTAATATGCATGTTGTCGTTTTTAGTTGAACAAAAGGTTTAATAGTCGACTTTTTTCTACCGGATCTATTTTTTTTTTTTCGACGCCACCCGTCATGTTTCAGACTCTGTGCGACAACCTGTCTGTTCCCGTCTGGTTTCACTCGGTCCATTTTCCAGCGCAGGTTAACGAATACGATCGTGTAGCTGATGCGATAAAAAGCGTATGAAGCCGAATGTTCGAGCCTGTGAGGACTCAGTAACTGTGTGTGTTATCAAGATCTGAGTGTCGACACACACTGAGGGTTAGAAAGTGACCAGGAAACACGTCCGGTAGTGACAGGAAGTCATTTTCCTGAACAGCTGCTCGTCCAGCCCTCAGTGTGTGTGGAGGTCAGTGTGTCCAGCTTTTCAACGTTTAGCTTTTGAGACAAGTTGCCAAATTTCCTTCAGTATGTTGCTGATTGATAATCTGTTTCGCTCTTTTGGTGCATTTTATTCTCATCAAGGTTAAATTGTTTGATTATGATCAATCTGGGACAGATCCAGATGTCCACTTTTTAAAGTAGCTCTGATCCTGGATGGACATGTCGTGGAAAGTGGAGATTTCAGTCCCTCAGCAGCTCTGAAGATGTTTGGCAGACGGGAAAAATCTGATCTGATACGAGTGAACGGTCTCATTTTGGTTCATACTGACATGGATGCTGCTCTTTGTATGCTGCCGTCCATCCTGACTGAAATATCCACGTTCCAACAGACAGTCATCCACTGCCATCATACTGCATGGGATGGTGTTACAGGGCTGGAATTAAGGCTTTTATTTCTAACATTTCATAACCTACTTTTCCCACAGCCGAGCCAAAACAAACATTAAGACCTTCAGAGCCACAGAGGGTTTGCAGTGTGGCAGCAAAGATCAATAACTCGCCTCGACTTGCAGAAAGGGATTAAAGGGAATCATTCAAGAATCAGAGGAGGCTCAGCGTTAACGCCCCAAACAATGCATCATCAGTTATTAAAGGAGTAAAAAGCAGCTGATGATAATGTCAAAAATATTCCTTGACGAGGTAAAAAAAAATGAGTAAAACCTGTTAATCTGAGTGTTTTTGGGGCCTTTGTGATTCTGAGAGAAGAAAAAAAAATCATTTGGACTAACATTAATGACTGATGGTCACATGACCTGTCATTTTTTTTTAACTGATCTACTCAAAGTTTCCTTTGTTTTACTTGATTTTTATCAAAACAGCACATGAATGTAAAACTTACGTCAACTCAGACGTTAAAATTTCCCACCAGCCTTGAACGCATCATAAGTTATTTGCCTGTTGGCTGATAATCGAGCATCAATTAATCCATTAACAGGTTTTACTGCATTTGAAGTGTGTAAGAGGGGTACTTTAAAAACTGGACTACATTACCCAGAAGGCATCACACACGGTCCCGTCTGTAGAAGAAACAGCAGCCTGGTTTTTTGTTGTTTTGTGTGTTTTTATTTGTGGGCCGACGGCTTCGTTTACGGCTCCTGAGAATCCTGTTTTTTAGGTTTAATGTTCAGTTCTTGAAGACTAACTGTCTCCTTTTTTCTATGTATACCAGCTGTTTGGCTAAATAATAAAATCGTAGCATACGATGTGCATCTGAGCGACGCCTCCTGTGCTCTTTACGTTTACTGTCATTCATGTTTCAGCTGCCTTTAATGAGACGACGCAGAGGAAGGAAATATCGAGTTACTGACAGCTCAGATGTTTTCACACCTTTTTTTAATTTTTATTTTCTAAACTGGATGCATCAATCTGACCTCTGACCTCTGTAACTGATCAGCTGTAAGCGTCACTGGATGGACGATGCGTCAGACAACATTAGCCTCGACAAACAGCAACTGTACACAGGTATAAAGTATTGATTGGTTATTAAAATAATCACATGCGACACCCGAGTCAGTATCAGACTGATATTTGATATCAGTATGTCCAATCACAACACACCACAGGGAAACATTATCAGCTAAATGTACTTCAAGGATCAGAAGTACTCATTATGCTGAGGGGTATTACTGTTTTTATCACCAATGAATACATATAAGACCATTTAAAGTTGTAGTTTATCAACATTTTAAATACTTCGTAGACCACAGGGTAGTTTGGTGGTACAGTAGTACATCTTGCGTTTTAATACTGACACAGAGAGCTTCAGGTAAACACTCCAACATTTATTTCTTTAAATTGCACATCATGAGGCTGAATGCACACTGCATGATCAATCCTTCAACCCGGGCTTCGTAGTACATACATGTATTTGTACAACTGCTGCTGCAGTTCCAGACTGTCCACAAGATGGCAGCACAACACAGCCTTCCTTTCACTGACGAACCAACCGTAGTGTTGTTCATATGTTTCCTCAAAGAAAGAAATTCAGAAAAATCTGCTCACAGACGTGAAGAAAAGCTCCAACCAGAGAAGCAAAAACACCTAAAACACGATTCAAACATGAGATGATCCAGACAGACGCACGTGCAGCTCGTCCACAGTCATCCTGTCAGCGTCCTTCACTGATGCTCATTAGTGACACGTTCCCACCATGACTGAAACAGATGGCGTTCGGCTCCTCCGCCACAGATCTCTGTCATCAGGAAGCTGAAGTCCCTCGAGGCTTTTCAGCGAATCCAACGACAAACAGAGAAATCTTCTGCAGCCAACGAGTCCAAACACTCATTAAAATATTGTTCACACATTTCTGTCAGCAGTCGGTGTGAACTCGGCTTCGGCTGTTTACGAGCTTTTTTTTTTTTTTTTTTTTTCAGCCTCTAAGTCCTTTTGATTGGAGATTTAAGCTGCAAAGATCAACGTTTCCCAGCAGCAAATATCAGAATCTGTTCAATAACAGCAGAGTTTAAATCATTATTACACTGTTTTTCCCAAAGTTTTGGCAATTTCCAAACTTTTAAGGCATCGAAACAACTCAGCTTAGATTTTCTGACCTGTGGAGAAGATGAAGCGTAAACCAGCTGTGACGCTGTGCTGATATGTGATTTCAGAGCTTTCAGAGAACTTTGACTGTAAACTACAGACTCAACTACTGTAAACGTTTGTGTAACAATGAGTTTATCCTTTAAACATGGAGCTTAATCAACGGCAGCCTTGAATCCTCGTTGAACGTCCTGATCAGACTGAACAGGCTGTTTGAATTTCCAGCATCATAACAGTGAGCAGCAGGGGCTTCAAGCACAGACAAACCTCGTTTCACGGCTCTGAGGGAACATTTGAGAGTTCATAAACGTCAGATGGAGAATTCAGACTAACGCTGAAACATTTAGTCCAGCTCCACCTTCAGTTTACATCATTTTCAGTTGAGCTTCTTTGGTTTTGGGACGTTTGGCAGAATTAATTTGGACCCTCGTGCACGAAGTGAGTGGGAGCGATTCAACAGGTGAAAAGGATCAACTGGATTCACCTTAATTACAAGAAGCTCCTTGAACGTGTGAGAGCTGGAGTGTGAGAGCGAGAGGAAGAGTAGGAAGGAAAGGAGGAAGTTTAAGCCACTGAAAACTCGTCACGGTCTGAACTGAACTGGACTCCAAGTCCCAACGATCCGCAGCTTCAGGTCTGAGACGCAAGCTCAAAACTGACACAGCCGAGAGGACGGAGTGAACACATGGAGACACAGAGACCTTAAAGACAGACAGCAGCTTCACTTTCTGCTGCTTCGTCCAAACATCTGAAGACTTTCAGCACGTTACAAACTCTCAGATATCAGTTCTTCACGCAGAGCAGCTCAAACGCGTCCTCGAGGCTTTCCTTCCGCTTCTTTTACCCAGTTTGTTCGGTAAGAGTCGGAGATGCGCGTCGATGCCGCTGTTAGTGTTTCAGAGAAGAAGTCTTCAAATGTTTAAACTCAGCTGAGGAGAAAACGTGTTTGTCTGTCAGGGCGGGAAACGACCACCAGGCTCACCTGAGCCTTCTGCACCGCCCCCCCCCCCCCCCCCCCCCCTGCAACCAGCAGCTCAAGCTGACGGTCACACAGAGGAGGAAGCCACATCCCAGCTGCTGCGTGAAGGTGGTGCGACAGGTGAGACAGGTGAGTTGTTCCCGTCCCGCCAGCTGCTGACAGCGCTCACAGCAGGACGCCGTTTGTGTAAACGACCGGACGCCGCCGACGAGCAAACGGCCTCCTTCAGGAGGAGAATTCAGATGAAACGCCATCGACTCGAGCTGCTCGTGAAGTTCTGAGTACGTTCTCAAACTAATCTGATGCTACAAGAGAAAGAACTTTGAGCAAAAGTTGATTCCAGAAGCTTTAAAACACATCGTTACTGAGGTTAATGTTGTCAGTACAGCCTCTGGTTTCAGGTGCGCACGTGCTCATGGATGCTTGTAGATTAATTAGTTCATAGTGTTATAAACTTAATTCAGATGCACTGTTCCTTATAAATAAACAGATCGGCTGAGGTTACAGTTTGTCTCCTGTCTGTCTGTCCTGTGCTGTCTCACCTTCAAACTGTCCAGAGGTGAAGCTGAGCGGTGAAACGAGGAGTGAACACACACAGACGGTGACTGACGGCTCCGGTTAAACCGACGCACCGGACGAACAGACGGCACGTGTTCATGGAGCGGACAGTGTGGAGACACGACGGCGAAGCAGCTGAAGAACGAACCGGTGGATTTACGTGAACGTCTGGAAGCGCAGAGGGAGTGTGACGCCGCCTGAGCCGAGGACAGAAAATACTCTGCACGTGGACGTCAGCAGCGTGGAGGCGCGCGCTCGTTAGGAGGAGCGTGGCGTCGTGTCGCCGGACGGTCCTGCTTCTTCGTCGTCCTTGTCATCGTCGCCCAGGAAAAGCAGCGGGAACATCCCCAGAACGCAGCCGATGGCCACGCCGATGGCTTTACCCTGCAGGAGGAGGACAGCTCGCATCAGCGTGTGACACCGCCGCAATAAAAGCCATCGATTACACTCCTTAATATACTTTCAGGAGAGCTCCAGAGCTCCGCGAGGAGGACACACACGGCCTGTCTGAACAGCTGCAGTCTCCAGCTGCGCTTCACGTGGATTCGATCTCACTCACTCCTCTCTCTCTCCTTTGGTTTCCTCGTGTGCCTCCTCTGAGAGCTCCACACTTTCCTTCCTGCTCCAGTTTCATGCGACTTTACGTTAACAGCGTGCACGAGCTGCTACTGGACACTTTCAACATTTCACACAGTAGAAGAAGCTATGAAGCACGATCACAACCTGCAGCGCTGCAGTTCAACATCTCCTCTCTCTGCTGGCTGGACAACAAAAAAAACAAAAAAAAAAAAACAGTTCAAATGAACCTGAACGTCTCACCATGTGAGCGCTGAGCCTCGTCTGCCACATGTCCGCCTGTTTGGGTGTCAGATCCGGAACCTGCATCCCCAGTTTGGACGCCAGAGCCTCCACATAACCTGCAAGACTGCGCACAGACACACACACACAGACACACACACACACAGACACACACACACACAGACACACACACACACACACACACACACACACACACACACACACACACTGTGTTAACATGTTTGCTTCATGCTCAGGTTGAAGGACTAAAAACAAACTTGTTCTCTTATGAATAAAAGAACAAACACACTAAAATTTGTGAGTCTGGTAAAGAAATTAAAGGCTTTATAAGAAAAAACAAAGTAAATGTAATGAATGCATTAAATTTAAACTACAAAGAGAAAAACAGACAAAGGAGCTTCAGTTCAGTCAATTACTATTTTAATTTAAAACCCAGAAACACTGACTGGACCCTGAACTGGTCTAACCCACACCGGCCGTCAACAGACCACCTCGAAATAAAACCTGAGCCCTCAGAGACACAGAGCGTCTTACCCGAGACCCGCCAGGTCTGAGACCAGGTTCCCCAGAGCTGCAGCTGCAGAAACACAAAGAGGGAAGGCTTTGATGGGAACGCAGCAGACATCACCACGATGAGGCCCATTCTGTGAGTCATCCATGGCACCACGTCACGACTTTCACTGGGTTAGTTTGACATTCAAGAACTCAAAACTGTCCTCTTTCTACAGCTCAGGCTCTCAGTTTTCCAGGACAAAGGTTAAGAAGAAGTCTGGCCTGTTTTTTTTCGATGTGACGAACGTGATTCACCCCAAAACCCTCTGTTGATACTGACACCAGTACCAGACTTTAACTGCAGTTCTGACAGACATGAATAAAAACATCAGGTGAAGAGGAGTGTTTTTTTTTTTTTTCTGGTGCTAAACTAAGACCACACCATCATCATCATCATCATCATCATCATCATCATCATCATAGGCGGAGTCAGTGTATAAAACCATGGCGAACCGACCCCCCCCCCATGACATCAGTCATACAGTCAGAGGTGGTCAGTCAGGACGCCTCCTTTCAGAGGGTTTCTGGAGAATGTCTGATGACCTTGGGGTGGACCCAGAACCACCACTGGTCCCCTCTGGTCTTAGAAATCCTCAGGGTCCCTCAAACAGAGCTGGGGGACATGCTGGAGAGACGGACGTCCGGCTTATCTCGCCTAGCTTGCAGGACGATTGAAGTTAAATCTAAACCCTTGTCGTCCCTCCAACAAGCCTCCATCTGAGGAAAACTCAGAAACTCACCTACACAAGAAAACCACCTGGAATCTGTGAAAAACCTGAACCCGACAGGCCAGCGGCCCACATACAGCTCTGTCCAAACAACGGATCAAAGCTGCTGAGCACAGCAGGAGCGAGAAGGTGTGAAGGTTTCCACAGATCGAAGAGCTCCTTTGGACACCGGTCAGCTTCCTTCTCCATCCGCCTTCGTGGTTTTACCGTCAGCGAATTCGGCTTCATAACAGCCCGAGTTGAAGTCCATCAACGACGCTGGGCGGCCATGAATAACTCACGCTTCAGGGTCGAGTTTCTCGGGGACTGCTGACGACGAGGCAGAAAAACATTTGTTTGCGGGCAGTAAACCTGTAAAGGTGCTGATGATGTTTGCTTTGCCTCCAGCTGATCTCTGGAAGCGTTAACGACGACGCCTGAAGCCGAGTTTCCTCCAGATGGACGCCTCAACCTGAGTTCCCTTCAAAGGAAACTCCTTCCTGGCGATGGAGAGGCGGGACGGCGGTACAGTCTCGCCTCGTTTAACCAGCAGCTCAATGACTGTGAGCCACAGTGAATGCTGGGAGATTAAATGGGAGTCAGATGTAAAAGCTGGGAAAGGTCTCCCCTCAAATAACACTGAAACCATCAGTGAACTCGCTGAGCAGCTCTGCAGGACGGATGAAGATGAAGCCAATGTGACGCAGCCCTGGATGGATGAAGGCTTCAGAGCAGAGCGACTCATCTGAGCCGTCTTCAGCCTTTTGATTCGCACTTTGCAGAGGAAACTGGAGCCAAGTATCCATGGAAACGGAATAATCTGGTGGTGTAAGGAGGGCGGAGGCGAGCTCCAGCTCTCAGAACCGAGACCCAGAACAGCAGCCGGGACGACGGCAGGCGGCGCTGCGATAAACCCCAACGACGTCCAGGACGAGAGAGATTTCAGCTGCGTTTCATTCAGCCGGAGGTCACCTGACCCACGAGTGACAGCGGCGTCGTCCAGTGACGGCTGGTCATACAGACAAGACGAGCACCAGCTGTGAGGACTGTACGTGGTCATAAGGTTAAGACGCCTCCTCGTGGTTTCTGGAGCGAAGCTCAAACTAAAACCAACTTTGGATCAGTCGGATCCTGTGATTGGTCAAAAGCTCACCATCGTGTCAGTGACAGGCGGCTTGTATTTACCATATTATCAATAAGTGTCCGATATCAGGTGATCAACGATGACGCGACAGTGGTGGTCATGATGATGATGATGATGATGATGATGATGATGATGACGCTTTTATTTTGATAGAAGCGTGATAACTGGTTTACGCTGTTAAGGTGGTATGTCAGAGATGCAGTGTGTCAGGTAACGTCAGTTCTCTCCCGTGTGTGTTTGTTTTTGCCATTATTTTTTTTTTTTTTAGGA